>NC_090760.1:45475966-45483466 GCF_036898095.1 Palaemon carinicauda | reverse complement strand
TACCTGTACCATCCTTATCCCAGTCACCAACCTGGCATCCTCCGGCTGCCGGAGCCGCCGCTCCTTGCCGGCGTGCCGCCGTTGTGCCGGCGGCCGCCATCCTGGTATCTAACTGACTTTTGAAAATTGTCTGTTCTAATGCCAGAATCTATGCTGGAGCGAGCTCCGGCATGCCGGCGGCTTGCCGGATGCCCCGGAGGCGTCAAGAATACTTGCACCCCCTCACTGTAGCTATCATAAGACTAAGATAGCCCTACATAGCAAATAGATAAGCTGCTTTGCTTTTAAGATCAGTACCTAGTACTGCTTTATTAGTGATCATGCTGTCTCTTTGCATTCTTCTAATTCCAGCATGCTATGTGCATCTTAGCACGGCTGGTTGCCAGAAGCAGTTACCTTTATGAGGCCTTCTGGCTCTTAACTGGGAACCGAATGAATTCGATCCCAACCTTGTCCTTGGCTTTCCATGGAGTTCCAATATAATGGGAATCCTAGGAAACTATATCCAATGATCTCGGTCATTTGGATTATCCCAGGACCAAGCTTATGGTAACCAGCCGGGCGAGATGCATGGAGCGTGTTCTCCTTTACTGTTTTCATTCTCTATGCATCACACCTTCTTTAAGTTAAAATTAATGATTAATATTAACTTAATTTAAGAGCCATTCCTATGACTCCCCCATACTCATTTTCTCTTTCTTCCACAGGAGGAGCAGATGAAGTGTGACTTCGCCTTCTGCGCTGTGAAACGCCCGCAGTTTTACGGGCATACGGCTTGTAGGACTCACGCCCCTTGTGCAGACAAGAAAGGGGATTTGAAGTTCTGGAATCCACTGGATTGTACGGTCTGCCAGGCCCACCTAGTTGAGGCCTTCCATAACCCTCCCTCAGCGGAGGTTAGAGACATTTCTCGTGAAAAGCTGCGCAAGTGGGTGCGTGGCTTTCAGAAAAATGCTACCGGACCGTACCTGGCCACCGAAGAACTGAGGTCCCTGTTGTTCCCTAAGGCCTCCCCTGACTCAGTGGTTCCGAAAGACGCAATCCCCACTGTCCAAATTACGGTGGAACCTGATGTGGTCATGGCTCAGTCCATGCATGAGTGTCGTTTAGATTCCGAGGATGATGAGCAGATCTCTGACGTCTCGGAAGACACGGAGAAGACGCTTATGACTCAAGGAGCCGAAGAGGAAGAAGACAAGGTGGAATACACCGAGTCGGAGCTTGGAGCTCCTCCCTCATCCATCCCTCCGCCTACTCCTACACCGACGGATGTGTCCATTCCGTCTACCTCCTCGACCCCGGATCCCTCTTCGTCTACCCAAGAACTGATCCGGCTGATTAGAGCTGTCATGGACGACAGACTGAAGGAGAACCAGGAGTCCATCAGGTCAATGATTGGATCCAGAGAACCGAAGAAGATTTCGGTTAAGGATCTCCCAGCTTGCTCTCATGCCAACCCGTGGAGGTATGCAGAGCATATGGTTATTGCGACCGGCAGGATCTTTGTTAGTGACAAGATTGGCACGGTCCCGTTGGAAGACGTGGAGTTCTTCCCAAGCTTCGAGGCCTACCCGGACTGTTACGTCCGGCTTCGTTCCGAACCTGCCTCGAAGGAGGAGACCGAACCTAAGGAAGAGATAGTGTTCGATCTCGCAAAGGCCCAGGCTATGCTAGCCTCCGCATTTAAGAGCAGGGGCTTTACCTGCTCTAAGCTTCCTGCCTTGAGCAAGAAGCATCCTACATATGTCGCACCTGACACTGCGGTTCTTCCTTTCTTGGAAAAGGCCTTAGCCGCATGCCTTAAAGCGGCGGAAGAAGGAAAACCCTGCCCTGCACTGGAGGAGTGCAGACCCTTCTCCATCGTGACACCCCCTGACACTAGACAATGGAAAGATGTTCAACATACTTTCGTCGTGGGTAGGCTCGATCCTGACGTCGCCGGACGTCAGTTTAATGAGGACCTCCCTAAGCTCAATGATCACCTCCTTCGCCGGGAACAAGACACGAAGGAGAGGCTTGCGGCATCTCTTTCTCATCAAGTCCAACTTGAAGTTATGGCCTGTGACACAAGAGTACCTGATCACTACATGGTACTAGCCAAATCCCACTTACTTACAGTAATGAAGGACTTGTACCATTTCATAAAGGCTCGTAGAGCCTGTCGTGAATTCGTGTTTGTCGGTGCCACCGTGAAACACGAACCCCGGATGCTGATTTCCTCCAACATCTGGGGAAAGCACCTGTTTCCTTCTGACCTTGTCAAGGAAATAACTGACAGAGCCGCCACGGAGAATAGGAACCTTCTCCACAAGTGGGGCATGTCCAGAAAAAGGAAACCCTCTCAGGACGATGGACCTCAGCCTAAGAGGAAACCACAGAAGCCAAAACCCCAGCAACGTCAACAACGACGTCAGTTTCCGGGACCCGCTACCTCCCAAGTGGTTGCCCAACCACAGCAGACCTTTCAATTGGTCCCCCAACCGGTGTTGTCACAGTCACCGGTCTTCACCCCTGCCTTTGAGCAACCATCCACTACCTTTCATGCCAAAGGTAGAGGCTCGTCCAGGGGTGCAAGCAGAGACGCATCTCGTCGTCCCTCCAGAGGTAGAGGAGGAAAGGGAGCTAGCGGCCGAGGCAACAAGTCCTCGGGACACCAGAAGCAATGAAGTGCTTCCGGTGGGAGGAAGACTCCGCCAATTCCAGGATCGTTGGACCTTCGATCCCTGGGCACACAGCATCATCAAGAACGGTCTAGGCTGGAGTTGGGTGCAACCACCCCCAATCTTCCAGCGGTTCTTCCAACAATCGACCCCCATTCTGGAAGAATATGTTCTAGACCTCTTGAACAAGAAGGTGATAAGGAAGGTAAAGTCCACCAGGTTCCAAGGGAGACTGTTTTGCGTTCCCAAGAAGGACTCAGACAAGCTCAGAGTCATTCTGGACTTATCCCCCCTCAACAAGTTCATAGAGAACAACAAATTCAAGATGCTGACGCTTCAACAAATAAGGACCCTTCTGCCTCAAGGTTCCTACACGGTCTCTATAGACCTGGCGGATGCCTACTGGCACATTCCAATGAACCATCACGCTTCCTCCTACCTAGGATTTCGACTCCAAAGGAAAAGCTACGCCTTCCGGGCCATGCCATTCGGCCTCAATGTGGCCCCTCGGATCTTCACAAAGCTGGCGGATGCCATAGTACAACAGCTCCGCCTAAGAAACGTCCAGGTGATGGCCTACCTCGACGACTGGCTAGTTTGGGCTCCATCGCCCGAAGAGTGTGCAAAGTCTTGCAA
This sequence comes from Palaemon carinicauda, assembly GCF_036898095.1. Taxonomy (NCBI): domain Eukaryota; kingdom Metazoa; phylum Arthropoda; class Malacostraca; order Decapoda; family Palaemonidae; genus Palaemon; species Palaemon carinicauda. The sequence continues at coordinate 45,480,170 of NC_090760.1, read as the reverse complement.
CGAAGTTACCCAGTACCTAGAATACCTGGGATTCAAGATCAACGAGAAGAAATCTCGCCTCTCTCCAGCTCAGAAGTTTCAGTGGTTGGGAATCCACTGGAATCTTCAGTCACACCGCCTTTCCATCCCCCAGAAGAAAAGGAAGGAAATAGCAGGGTCTGTCAAGCGACTACTGAAATCCAAACGCATTTCAAGACGACAGCAGGAACGAGTTCTAGGCTCTCTACAATTCGCCTCAGTGACAAACCCAGTGCTTCGCGCACAGCTAAAGGATGCCGCGGGAGTCTGGAGACGATCGGCATCCATCGCTCGAAGAGACCTCAAGAGACGGCTTCCAAACAGACTTCGACGCCTCCTAAAGCCGTGGTCGGAAGCAAAGGCCCTGAAAAGGTCCATTCCTCTCCAACACCCCCCTCCATCACTCAACATCCACACGGATGCCTCACTGGAAGGCTGGGGAGGTCACTCCCACCTGAAACAAGCTCAAGGGACCTGGTCTCCACTATTCAAGACGTTCCACATAAACATCTTGGAGGCCATGGCGGTCCTTCTTACTCTGAAGAAGTTATCCCCGCCGCCCTCGATCCACATCCGTCTAACCCTAGACAACTCGGTGGTAGTTCGTTGTCTCAATCGCCAGGGCTCAAGATCGCCCCAGATAAATCAGGTGCTTCTCCCAATCTTCCGTCTGGCGGAGAAGAAGAAGTGGCACCTGTCTGCAGTTCACCTACAAGGATTCCGCAACGTGACAGCGGATGCTCTATCTCGGACAAACCCGATAGAGTCGGAATGGTCTCTAGACGCAAGATCATTCTCCTTCATCTCCCATCAAGTCCCAGAACTTCAGATAGATCTCTTTGCAACGAGCGACAACAATCAACTTCCTCTGTACGTAGCCCCGTACGAGGACCCCAAAGCAGAAGCGGTGGACGCCATGTCACTGGACTGGAACAGATGGTCCAAGATATACCTGTTCCCTCCCACCAACCTTCTGTTGAAAGTCCTCTCCAAACTGAGAACCTTCAAAGGGACAGCGGCCCTAGTGGCTCCCAAGTGGCCCCGGAGCAACTGGTACCCCCTGGTCCTGGAGCTGCAGCCCAAGCTGATCCCTCTCCCGGGCCCAGTTCTCTCTCAACAAGTACAGAAGTCGACTGTCTTCGCTTCATCATCGAAAATCAAGGACCTTCATCTCATGATTTTCTCTCCCTTGCCGCAAAGAAGAGGTTTGGGATCTCGAAGAAAAGTCTAGACTTCCTAGAGGAATACAAGACCGAATCCACGAGACGGCAATATGAATCATCCTGGAGGAAATGGGTCTCCTTTGTTAAAGCAAAAAATCCTAAAGAAATCACCATTGATTTCTGTATGTCCTTCTTCATTCACCTTCATGGACAAGGATTAGCAGCCAATACGATTTCAACCTGCAAATCGGCTTTGACTAGACCAATTCTATATGCTTTCCAAATTGATCTGTCCAACGACATCTTTAACAAATTACCAAAAGCATGTGCTCGCCTACGCCCCGCACCCCCTCCGAAACCGATCTCCTGGTCACTAGACAAGGTGCTCCATTTCGCCTCCAACTTGGACAACGATTCATGCCCCCTCAAGGATCTGACTCAGAAAGTTATATTTTTATTTGCTCTCCGCCTCGGGAGCTCGAGTCAGCGAAATAGTGGCATTATCAAGAGAAGAGGGACACATCCTGTTTGCTGATTCAGGAGAAGTGACCCTCTCCCCTGATCCGACGTTTCTCGCCAAAAACGAATTACCCACCAAAAGATGGGGCCCTTGGAGAATATGCCCCCTGAAGGAGGATGTCTCTCTATGTCCAGTAGAGAGTCTCAAGGTCTATCTTCGCAGAACTTCGAACTTTGGTGGAGGCCAACTCTTCAAAGAGAAACATCGGGCAGCGACCTGTCACTGAAACAATTAAGAGCGAAATCACCTACTTCATTCGCAGAGCGGATCCGAACAGTACACCCGCTGGTCATGATCCTAGAAAAGTGGCATCTTCTCTGAACTTCTTTCAGAGCATGGACTTTGAGAGCCTTAAAAACTTTACGGGCTGGAAGTCCTCGCGAGTTTTCTTTAAACATTATGCGAAACAAGTGCACGAAATCAAACATTTTGTGGTAGCCGCAGGTAGTGTTATGAAACCTGCACCTAACTCTGCGTAGAACAGTGAGTTACTTGGGACTCTAACTCTTCGGGTGCCTATGTTGACCCTCGTGTGATTCATAGTGATGTCTAAAAACACTTAGTGCTTTTATAACTGTTCTTATCCGGTGAAATGTCATAGTGTCACACAAGTGCCGCATGCCTTGAGCATGATGTGTTGTTTAAAGACTTGCGTTCCTCGAGAACGAGTACCTACTAATCCTGAAATTCCTTTTCAGATTCAAGAGCAAGCCTTTATTTCTATGTACATTATTATTACTGTGAATGAACTTTACTTTTGCTGTAAATTATTTAATTTCTGCATTGTGAAATAAAATTTCTATTTTATTACTTATGCGTCTCTTTCAGCTCCTACTTACTATGAAATACATACTGTCATAGTTTTATTTATTCCTCCTTTCTTATGGTCATGAAGAATTTAAGATGTCTAATCCTAATTATATTCACCTTGTCTCAGTAAGGTTCCTACACGAATACTTACTTCTGATAATCAGGAGATGAACTCTATACACAGTGCCCAACCACCACTGGTCTACTTCAGAATGTTCCTATACAAATATCAAACATTCTGCTTCATCTCTAAGTTCTTAAAAGTTCTTCTGTCAAGATGAATAGCCCTTCAATACCACTTTGACGTCGGCATAGCCCATGGGAACTTCCTACCAATGGGGGGCAGGATACTTCGTTCCTATGGTTCTTACCTAAGATTACTTTGCTGTTTTGTCAATGCCTAGGCACTTAACTCTGGGGGGAAAATCTACCACGATACATTGATTCTCTGGTACTCTTCCATCAGGACGCCATGGCTTGAGCCCAAAAAAACGGATTTTGAGCGAAGCGAAAAATCTATTTTTGGGTGAGATAGCCATGGCGTCCTGATGGACCCTCCCTACTACTTCGTTCAGTTTGTTCCCACCCTACACAATTGTATCATGGTGATGGGCAGCAACTGGCGCCAGGATAAAGACGCGCGTGACGTCATTAGAGCAATGGCGTCCGTTTGTTTACGTCTCGAGTATCAGTAGTAGCCACGAGTGAGATTAGCTGTGGAACGGCTCCCAGCTATTCTCAGCCCTTACACACCGAAGCATTAACTCTGTTCGGGGTGGAGATAGCTATGTGGCACGTCAGACATGCGTGTCCCCTGTTGTATTACGATGTCTTAAAGGGAAACCTTTGAGATACTCGCTCCAGAAGTTAGAATTCTGTGATAACCTGTGGTTAAATTCTCTGGAATATCTTAGTAGTCTTATACCCAAGGAAGCTACCAAACAGGAACCCTTCCATCAGGGACGCCATGGCTATCTCACCCAAAAATAGATTTTTCGCTTCGCTCAAAATCCGTTATATATATATATATATATATATATATATATATATATATATTATATATATATATATATATATATATATATATATATATATATTTATATATATATATATATATATATATATATATATATATATATATATATATATATATATATATATATATATATATATATATATATATATATATATATACTATATATATATATATATATATTCAAATAAGCCATATATATTTTTGAAACATTAATGTCTGGATTCTCTTAACGACCTCGGGATCAGAGCCCCAGGCGAAATCACACAAAGACAAGAGCTTGGGTCCGGCCGAAAATCGAATCCTGGTCGGCAAGCTTGTATAGACAGTGACTAAGCCACGTGGCTCCAAGTGGCTTAGTCACTGTCTATACAAGCTTGCCGACCAGGGTTCGATTCCCGGCCGGGACCCAAGCTCTTGTCTTTGTGTGATTTCGCCTGGGGCTCTGATCCCGAGGTCGTTAAGAGAATCCAGACATTAATGTATCAAAAAAATATATGGCTTATTTGAATATGAAAAACACGTCTAAATGTGTGAAATTTACTATATATATATATATATATATATATATATATATATATATATATATATATATATATATATATATATATATAATATATATATATATATATATATATATATATATATATATATATATAG
>NC_090760.1:45471683-45475466 GCF_036898095.1 Palaemon carinicauda | reverse complement strand
AAAAGGAAGAATGATGACGTATGTGGGTATAAATGAGAATGAATACTGTAGTTTAATTGATACAGGTGCGCAAGTGTCATTAGTGAATATGTCTGTTATCAAGGAAATAGAGCGGTACAATTGGGAAGTGAAAAGGCAATGTACGAGTGTGAGAATTCATGGGATAGGTAAAGGAAGTTTGCTAGTTTGGGAAGAAGTGCGTTTAAAAGTAAAACTGGGAAGTATGGAGGTGGAACATAATTTTATTGTAATGGGAGAGAATGAGATGCCTAGTTGTTTTTTTTATAGGAATTGACTTTTTAAGATTGCATGATTTATCAGTTGATATTGGTAGTGGTTTGCTTCTGAAGAATGGATGTGAAGTAGTTGTGATAGAAAATAATAGTGTATTTATGGCGAATTTTGTTGGTATGGTTGATATTACGAAGAGTGAGGATGATCTACTGACTAAAGAGGAGGTGGAAGAAATGCAAGATGAATGTGTGGAAATTAAAAGGTTACGTGAATGTATGTTGAATAGTATTGAGGTAGAAAAATGGCCGTCTGGTTTAGAGGTGTATAAGAAAGTTAGTAAGAGACTTATTGTGTGTAAGAATATTGTTTATTTTCTACATAAAGGAATGGATGAAGATATATATGTTCCTGTGTTTCCGATGCATGCAGCAGTAAGTATGTGTATGTTAGTGCATGACAGATATGGGCATATGGGTAAGAATAAGTTATGGGAATGCATGCGTGAGAGATTGTTTACACCTGGGTTGAGTCAGATATGTAAGGATGTAGCGACTACGTGTGAAGATTGCCAGAAAGGGAAGTATCAGAGAGTGCATGCTAATCCACCTGTTTTGAGATTACGAATAAAAGAACCATTTGAGATGTTTGTGATTGATTGTGTTTCGTTGCCTGTGACTGCGAGAAGACATGTGGGAATGATTGTTATGGTTGATCACATGAGTAAATTTACCTATGCAATACCTATCAAGGATAAACGGAGTGAGACTGTTGCAAGAATGGTTGGTCAAGTGATGTTGCCGATGTGTGTGTGTAAGCCTGTGAGAATGTTAAGTGATCGTGGCCCTGAGTTTGTTGGATGGGAGTTTGAGCAGATGTTAAGAGAATGGGGTATTGAACATGTGTATTCGACTCCTTATATGCCAAGTGCGAATGGGTTGGCTGAAAGGACTGTAAGAACATTAACTGAAATTTTGCGAATGATGAGTACATGTGATAATGATTGGGATTTGTATGTTGGTAGAGCGTTGTGGGCTTACAATGCAACAGTGCATAAGAGTACGGGTATGTCTCCATGTAAGTTTGTGTTAAATTTTGAAAAGATTATAAGACCGAGGTTGGGTGTGTCGGAGGATGATAGAGATGTGTGGAGGAAAGCAAATAAGAGGTTTGAAAGCTTTAAAGTTGGTGAGAGAGTGATGAAAGAAGTAATTGAAAAGGGTAGAATGAATGTAAATAAGGTGCCTGATAAATTTGAAGGTCCCTATGAGGTGTTAGAAGTTGGTTCGAGTCGATTAAGTTACGTTTTGGGTAAGTTGTGTGTGGGTGGTATTGTGGAAAAAATTAGGGCCCACCACAACCAGTTACGTAAATGGAAAGAGGTACCTGAGTATATTCAAGAGAATGGGATGAGTAAATGGTTGAAAAGGAACAAGGGTGAACCTAGTATGTATGAGGACTTAGGTCTGGAAGGTAAACAGTTGGTGTTAGTAGAATATAAGAAAAGGAAGAATACAAGAGCTTTAAGTAAAGATGAAAGAAGGGGAAATTTTATAAGTAAAAGTGAGAATAGAAATAAGTATGACAAGGGTGTAAATGTGCAAGTGTGTATGGAAGATAAATGTGTTAATACAGATGAATCATGGCTGAGTATGAATGATACCTATAGTGTGTGTGGCTTTTCCTTAGGTGATGTAAAAGAAAGGATGACGAATGCGAGAGTGAGAGATAGGAGAATGATTAGTAGTATGAATGAATATTTTGCTAAAGTTGAGAATGTTTTTGATGAAATGGATGAACTGTTTACAGAAATGAGTGTAATTTTAGGGCCAGATGAGAACGAGGTAGATGGGATTGTACATGATATATTAGATGATAGGGATTTAGATAGGAATAGTGTTAATGTAGCGAATGATGGTGATAAGGAAGAAGTGAATGAGAGAGTATATGGAGGCCCAGTTACTCGGAGTAGAGGTCCCGTTCCCGTCTGCAACTGGGTAATGAAAAAAAATATTGTAAGTTTTGTGTGAGACGGATTTGGCAAAGTAAAGGGGGAGGAATGTGGAGGATTAAATTTTGTTTTATTTTTATTTTTTTGTTTGCCAAATCCTGTGAGAGAGAGAGAGAGAGAGAGAGAGAGAGAGAGAGAGAGAGAGAGTGGTAGTTAGCGAATGATTGTTTGTAGTGGGAAAGACTGTCGGTATATTTGAGGTTGTTTGTTTATGTTTTTAGTTAGGTTACGACAGTGGTGAATGTCTTGAGTGAATGCTTATTTTGATTTTGACTGCAGCTAGAGGCTGATGTGAATGCTGGATTATTATTTTTTGACCAGCGTGGAAGTGATTTTTATATTCTGAGTAAGTACAGTTTTTTTTATCTTTGCTTGTCGTGATTGTGAATGATAGGAACAATTTATTATTTATCTTTGATTATAGTGCGATAGTTCAGTTAGTTAGGAGTGTTCATAAGTGTTTTTCTTTTTTTATTTTGACAGGCCGTAATTCCTCCTTTGGAGAGTTACTTTTTGAAACTGGATTTATTGTTGCTGACCAGGGCTGTAATAAAGGATTGTATTTAGACTGTGCTATTCGATTGCTCAACCGTTGATGACCTGGCCTGTGGATTTTGATTGATGATGATGATGATGATGATAAGGATGATGATTACTGCTTACAAAATCAGCGAGGCAGTTTTGGTGAATTGTCACACAGTTTAATCTATTAAAGCTGTGATAGTAGTAGTTGTGCCATTAAAGACAGTTGGCTTAATGAATGACTACTGAAGTGTTTTTTTTTCTTATCTTGCGGAGTGTTAGTGAACACACACAATATATATGTTTGGTGATTTGAAGTTAAGGTTGTGGTTAATTTAATTTTAAGTTTTGTTAGGTGTTTTTTTGGTTGTTTTATTCGAATGGTATTAAGTTTTTTTACAGTGTTCAAGTTTATAATTAGTTTTAAGTGATTATTTTGGTTGTGGATGGTTTGTGATAAGTATTCTAATTTCAATAAATATAGTTTTAAGGTTATGGTTGGTTTTTATGTCCTTTTTGTTTAAGAGTCCAGTTTATGATAAAGTAAGGGGAAAGTATGTGTTGAGGAGACAATTGTCAGTAAGTAAGATTAAAGGGTGTGGGGGTTGTGTTGCAACATCCCGCCACAACAGTGGAAATAAGTGAGATAGGTACCATTACCTGGTCGTTAGTTACATTTGGTGTATTGCGGGTTTTCCTTGTCACGGTTCTACACAGAATATTGTCTATGTTTATATAATTCTGCTGCTTATACTTTATATATTCCTTTTCCTTATGATTGCCTTTCAAAGCATTTATTATTTTTTCTAATTTCTGATCTTTTCTTTGCTCAGTCTGTAATAATTAAGCACTCAAACCCAGATCTTCTTGTTCAGATATCGTTTTAACAATAGGCATGGATGTTGATATATCTATTAATTCAGCTAAAGGCTCCATACAAGATGACACGGGGTTGCGTGATAATGCATCAGCAATGATATTTGCTTTCCCTGGTAAATACCCGATTCTCGCGCCAAAGT
>NC_090760.1:45456683-45464183 GCF_036898095.1 Palaemon carinicauda | reverse complement strand
ATTTACATAGAGGAGTAACATTACCAATTCTCCAACTAGTGCTAAAAGCTCCTCTTCTTGCTAACTTGCGCAAAATAACAGATAACTTTGGAGCTAAGAAATCTGCTGTCTTTATAAAAAACAAAGGAAAAATACCATTTGGGTCTACACCTCCATAAGCATCAAGGTCCATCAACAGAGCTTTAATCTCACGAGATCGAAAAGCTAAACTAGTTAGTTTAGCCTCAGGAAAACAGGAATGAGGAAGTTCAAGTTTTTCATTACTCTGTTTACTGTCAAAAACATCAGCCAAAAGGGTTGCCTTTTCCTTTGGACAGTGAGTGACTGAGCCATCTGGTTTAAGTAAAGGAGGAACTGTTGCATCTACACCAAAGAGTGCAGATTTAAGGGTAGACCACCATTTATGTTCCTGAGCTGTACCAGAAAGTGTTTCTTTTATGGTTAAATTGTACTCCTTTTCAGTTGAGGCATAAACTCTCTGAGCAAAAGCTCGAAGCTGAGTATAGTTGTTCCAGGTCAAATCTGATCTGTTCCCCTTCCAAAGATGATAGGCCTCCTGTTTCTCCAAATAAGCACGTCTACAATCATCATTGAACCACGGTTTGTCCTTCACTCGATACCTTAGCACACGAGAAGGGATACGCCTATCAATTATGTTGACTAGATTCTCATTCAAAGGGACAACAGGATCTACACTATTATATAATTGTGACCAATTCAAGCACAAAAGATCATGTAAAATCCCATTCCAGTCTGCTTGGGATTTCATATAAATTTTACAAGAATATGATATATCAGGGACAGGCTGCTCAGTCTTCACTAATAATGAAATCAAGGCATGATCAGATGTCCCGACTGGAGAACCAACCTTACTAGTTATAACGCCAGGGGAGTCAGTGTATACGAGGTCCAAGCAATTACCAGACCTGTGAGTAGCTTCATTTATGATTTGCTCACAGCCTGATTCAGAGGCAAAGTCTAAAGCTCTTAAGCCATGGCGATCGGTAGGAGAGATAGAACTTAACCACTCCCTATGGTGAGCATTAAAATCACCAACAAAGACAAAAGAAGCCTTTCTATCATCTTCTTGTATCTTAGCCATAATGGTAAGAAGACAATCGAAGATAGAATCATCTATGTCTGGATTCCGGTAGATAGAACACAAATAAAAGTTGTTATGCCTGCCACAAACTTTTATTACCTGAATCTCATGACATCCACATTGATAGCAGGACTTATGAGAAGCAGGGTACTCGGTCCTAATATACACCGCCATTCCCCTGGCCCTAGGGATGGCATCACGTTTCAACATTATTGGCTTCTTAAAACCAGTTATAAGGAGCTCAGATGAGTGCCTCATATTAGAAACCAAAGTTTCTGAGCACAAAAGAATATCATACTGTCTGGACGCAACTGTAAGGTCTTGGATATTTGCATGAAGACCACGAATATTGCAATACAGAAGACGACATTGACGAAATCTAGGACGTACTGGTCCCGGATTTCGCTCAATGTCTCCAGACAGCATAAGAATTAATAGAAATAAAAAAGAGACAGCATACTTAAAAACTAGATTAACAAGAATTATAACAAAAACAATACGTACAGAATTATAAACAAAGTGATTGATGATACCCATAGACTATAGTAAAAAGTTGATAGTATTTATGTAAAATAGCATGTTCCAAAATAGATTGATCAACAATAGTTAGGGAAGTTTTTATAATGTATTATGCAATATGCTTTGTCCGGAATATAAATGATAACAACGCATTTTTTATTCATATTAGACATAGAAATCATACAATAAATTGGATTGGCGCTAATAAAATAACTCATTTTAATATTCTTTTGGAAATGAGTATCAAACATTTCTCCTTCATAACAGAATATTTTCATGATAATTTATATAATGGTCACGGATTAAATAAACTGCACACTTTATTGATAGAAAAAAATAATTACCTGTATTAACACTAGAGGTTTTAGAGCTGTTCTGACCTCAGTGACACCCGCTATTCATCAAAGGGAATAATACTTGTACACTGACATAGAGTAGGAAAAGGTGTCAGAACAGAAACGTAAACTCAATTCAGTTTTACGTTTGGTTGGTATCAATTTTATGAGATATATCATTGATTTTGTTGAAAGATTCATATTTATTTACATCCTCTAGTTTCTTTTCATGTGGTTATTTCATCTTATATATATATATATATATATATATATATATATATATATATATATATATATATATATATATATATATATATATATATATATATATATATATATATATATATATATATATATATATATATATATATATATATATATATATATATATATAATATATTTATATACAATTGAAAGTATATAGTGTATTTTTACATATATATTTATATATAAATGCCTTCAAGTATATTAGTGTAAATACACACACATACACACACACACACACACACATATATATATATATATATATATATATATATATATATATATATATATATATATATATATATATATATATGTGTATATATATATATATATATATATATATATATATATATATATATATATATATATACATATATATATATATATATATATATATATTTATATATATATATATATATATATATATATTTATATATATATATATATATATATATTTATATACAATTGAAAGTATATAGTGTATTTTTACATATATATTTATATATAAATGCCTTCAAGTATATTAGTGTAAATACACACACACACACACACACACACATATATATATATATATATATATATATATATATATATATATATATATATGTATATATATATATATATATATATATATATTATGTGTATATGTGTACGTGTGACGTGTGTGGGTGGATAGGTGTCTGCTTGGGTGGATGGGTGTTTGTGCGTGTGTATCCATTAATTCCACAAGTAAAAATTACAGTACTAAATGAATACCGACCGGTTTCGTGTTCTACATAAGATTTCATCGTTCCATTAGATGAAGTATTTAGACAAAAGACGAACACGGACAGGATTCATTCACTATTGTAATTTCTTTGAACTTCACTGCACTTGATTATCATATGTTACTGTGATCATATGTTACAAGATAAATAGAAGAATGACAGAGACGATGAGAACGGAGTATGCATTGGAAGATGAAATATCATTGGAAAGAGAAAAGATTAATTATGTGGAATAATTTGAATATTTAGGAACTATAATCTCTATTACAGGGTCTTTAGAATTGGAGTTTAATGAAAGATTGAAAAAAAAGCAAATCAGACAATAGTTAGGTTATGTAAAATTTTAAAATTAAATCACCTGAAAGTACATATAAAGATCAGGCTATATATATCAGTTTAGTGATATCGGTGTAACTGTATGGACATGAGTTGTGGTATGACACTGAAACAATATCTAACAAATTTTGTAGATTTGAGAAAAAAGCCCTCAGAAGAACAATGGGAGGTAAATGGTAGGACAGGATTGGAAATGAAACTTTATGAGAGATTACCCGAGTGCCATATGCGGATGGGATCTTGTTGAAAGGTCGATGGTGATGGCTTGGTCATGCTCTTCGCCCTCCCCTAGAGAGATTAGTTCACCAATATTTCAACTGGGCTTCACAAGGCCCTAGCTGAGGACTATGAATGGTGAAGTAGGAGATGATGAGTGGAGAAGTATTGATTCAAAAGCTCCTGATAAAGACGGCTGGCGGAATCTAACTGGCCATTGGCATCAATAGGCGTGGGAGTATATATATATATATATATATATATATATATATATATATATATATATATATATATCTATAGTGTTTATATATATTTACACACACACACACACACACACACACACACATATATATATATATATATATATATATATATATATATATATATATATATATATATATATATATATGTGTGTGTGTGTGTGTGTGTATATATGCATGTGTGTGTGCGTGTGTGTGTGGGTGCGATTGTGTGTGTGCGCGTGCGTGTGTGTGCAATTTCAAAAGGAAACAGGAATTTCTCAGGAATGAAAGTACTAGGATAACCTTTTAATCCCATATGTCTAGGGTATTGTTTTGGCAATGAATAAGATATCCTTTTCATGTAGTTTTATGTAATATTTTATAATCAATGTTTTTACCGTATAGATTTAGCATTTGCATGTTTACCATTAAGTCAGTAACATGACAATTCAAGTAACAGGAGAACCCAGTAAGAATAATTAAGTTAAAGGTCAATTATGAAATGATGCACTATTTACAAATGGATCATCTCATCCTTGCATCACGTCTTATTCAGTATGATCAATTTACATAAGCTAGGTTTTGCCAATGTATTATGGACAATATGAAAAGGTAAATAATTTCTTGGAAATATTTTCGCTTTCAATCAGTTATAAATCTCTCTCTCTCTCTCTCTCTCTCTCTCTCTCTCTCTCTCTCTCTCTCTCTCTCTCTCTCTCTCTCTCTCTCTACTGATACATTGTTTTACATTTCACACATGCCATTTTAATGGAATTTTCGCTATGACATATATATATATATATATATATATATATATATATATATATATATATGTATGTATATATATATATATATATATATATATATATATATATATATATATATATATATAAGATATTTAAATGAGCCTTAGGTCTCTCTGAGAATTATTAGGAATCCATTCCACAAAACATTTGTGATTGTAAAGTAGATTCTCTGTTAATGTATTATTACCCTAATTTCTTAATGATATATGCAACAGTGTATATCATGAATATATTTACAGTGATAACGGTCAATATGTGTCAACTTCTTCAATGCAAGAAAATATGGATTTATAGCTAAAATTCTAAAGCCAATTAACTATTTTTTTCACCCTTCTTCGTATTACTTATGGTTATGCAGCACCTAATTCAAGCACTACGTATTGAAAGTGAGATGTGTAATACTTCTGAAACATGTAACTAGATCATCAATAGATCTGATTTTGCAGATTCAACTAAAAAGATTTGTCTCTGTGGCATAGCTGATGGATATATAATTTCATAGCAGATTTAGATCATTCCACCACTTCATAAAATCAACATTGCGTGATAGAGTTCCCCCGCGACCGTAAAGAGGCATCAAGAAATTCACATAGCAGTTTCTAACATCATGTATGTAAGAAAGGCTTATTCAACTTTCCACAGAAAAAAAAAAAAACAAAAAAAAAACTGCATTATTTTTGGCTCCATAATATCAATATTTTGTTTTGACATTAAGTAAATTAAAGTTTTCCTATTTTTATCATAGAATAATATCTAAATAATGTTTTACATGCTAAATGAGGCAAAGTGAAGTTCGTGATTTTTTAATACAAAACACAAATCATAATAACTAATGGCATCCTCCTTTTTACGGTAAATAGATACATTATCCTAATCTACTACGATAATTTGCGCGGAAATTAGGCTTGCTTGGGATACTGTCCTAATAATTAGCTGAATTTTCAATATAGGATCTTTGGATGTAAGCATTTCCCTTATTGTCTCTCAGAACTACAAATTGACTTCATACAAATTCAGATGGAATATCTGAAAAATCAGCTGAAACCTACAACTAGATTTGGCCAATGGAAACTGTGGGTTATTTGTTTTACGCTTCGTCTTCCTTGTTTCAAAATGGACACGCAGTAAGGACTCATTAGTTGATTTCATTTCTTAATATTGATAAATCTCAGGTATGATTATCTGTTCGACTAAACTGGCTACCTTGCTATAGAAAAAAATAACAATAATTGAAAACTGCAAGTTTAAAACTCCTTTCACCCTTTGTTATTTACTCTTCGTCTGTCTTGACTCTGAATTGCTTCTTGATGAAACTAGAATCCAGCTGAAGAGCTATCATTTGCTGCTCTGCACATGAAGGTGTTTATGTTTCAGCTACTGCTAGTGGCTTTATGCTGCATTTCTCTTGCTATACTTACTGTTTTCATTGTATTGTAGGAGTCTATGGGGTTATTGTTGACCAGAATCAAACCCACTTCTACTTATAGGCCTAAAACGTTTTATTTCCATTTCTAAATACTTCTCTTGTAGTTTTTTTATTTCCTTATTTTCTTTCCTCACTGGGTTATTTTCCCTGTTGGAGCCCTTGGGCTTATAGCATCTTGCTTTTCCGACTAGGGTTGAAGCTTAGTAAGTAAGTAAGTAAGTAATAATAATAGTAATAATAATAATAATAATGATAATAATAATAATAATAATAATAATAATCGTTCATTTTATTAACTATCTACACTCATATACTCACATGCATTCATAGTTTTACCTTAAATATTACTTTAAAATTACTTAAAGACAAATGAATCAGCTGTTATGCCCTAAACTTATCTACTATGTGTTAGCAATGATTTTTTGCTAACGAATAATCACTTATAGGGTATCCCAAAATGATGTATATACCCTTTAAATAGCTATAAATTCACTGTTTACGGAAATAGATACCCTTTTTAATTTTTTATAGAATCTACAGACCTAACTCTGTTATTTTGTCGATGTTTTTGTTCGAACCGACACCCATTCTGGTCCAGGCACTATTGACAACGCGAAGTAATGGAATTGCATTCATCACAAAACAATTTGTTTGGTATCCATGTGCATCCATGTTCAATGGCTGCTCTCAATTCAGCCACTGTTGTAGGTTCCAATGATAAACTTTGTGTTTTAAGTAGCCTCATAAAAAAAGTCCAGAGGTACGAGGTTAGTGAACGTTGAGGGTGAATTTATGAAGCCCCTTTGTTCAATCATCTTGTTTGGCAAGATCTCATCAACGTAAGATTTAATATCATGATGGTAAGTTTACTGAAAATAAATCTTTTAATTTTCAAAAACCTTTCTAAGGCCTTGATGGCATGCTGCTATAGCAAGTTCAAGCATACGGGGCCAGTCATAATAGCGTCAAAAAAGAATGACCAAGTTAATTCCCTTGATGACAACCCACATCACACTGTACCTCCAGATGGATTAACATGATATTTCATTATAACATTCGGAGTTTCAGTTGCCCAGTATGTACAGTTCTGGTAGCTTATTGAACAATTCAATTTGAATGTAGTCTCATCACTCCACACACAACCATTTTTGGAAAGTGTGCATCTTCTACATATTGTACCCTGTAGGCCTACCACTCGCAGTACTTCACTCTTCAGTCTGGAGCATCATCATTAATTGCATGAAGTAATTTTCATCAACAAACAAATCTTATCCCCTTACATCTATATATAAATATACCATTGGAAAGCACTAACACTATAAACTGAAAAAGTTACAATATGTATCATAACACTATACTATATTTTCATCATAATACGATAAGATTGTTTTGTTTCCTTATAAAAAATCTAATTCCACTAGTAAATAGGGCACCATATAAATTACAAAAGCAAATGTCACAATACTTTTTTTTTTTACTCCAACATT
>NC_090760.1:45441683-45449183 GCF_036898095.1 Palaemon carinicauda | reverse complement strand
AAAAGAAACCTCTTCATTATATATCTCTACAGCATCATTTTCAATTGTACATATTGTGAATACATTAAGAAACATAAAGATATACATAATCACATCTATTTAATATAGTGAAATTGGTTTTTGTGAGTACAGAGAGTATTAATTCACTACAATAAAATATGAAAAAATAAGAAATGCTCATATCAATGATATGAATACACTTAAAGAATAAATTGATATTGCAAGAGATGAGTTATCTTCGTTGGAAAATATGGTCTCAGTTGTATAAATGTCCGTAATATTTTTTGTCTTGTATAATATTGTGAAGTTCTCTTGTCCAACCTTTGAGTCTCAGTGGAAGGAGCCTTTCCTCCTATTCGAATGCGATTCTCAACGCAACTTCTCTCCAGTTCTTCAAGGAAATGACGATAGACTCGTCCAAGCGATTGAAAATTAAATTAAAAAATTTGCATCGTGTGTCTGTGCGTGTATCATTACATGTGTGTGCATGTGCATAAATACCGCCATATATATATATATATATATATATATATATATACATATATGTGTGTGTGTGTGTATGTGTATAAATGTGTATGTTTCAGGGCATATATATATATATATATATATATATATATATATATATGTGTGTGTGTGTGTGTGTGTGTATGTGCGCGCGTATGTGTGAGTGTGTGTAGGTTTTCAGGTATATATATATATATATATATATATATATATATATATACAGTCGTTTATATGTTTATGAAAATGTGTGCTTTTGTGATCCAATACCGAAGTCATATGTAAAAGTTGGATAAGGTTAGACTCCCTCTCCTTATTTTTAAGAAATTGAATTGCAGGAGAAAGTAAATATCTCCACGAGACGGCAAGAAAATGACCCCAGACCAATCTTCGAAAAAAGAAACTTGCGGCGAATAAGGAATAATGCACAAACAATATTAAAAAGATTCTGGAGAAACTTCTCTTGCTGTTACGCCGATAAAAAAAATCTCCTGTCTTGAAATTCTTTTTTCAGAAACAAAAGTTGAAGATTTGTGGAATCTGGAAGAATTTGCGTCTCTCTCTCTCTCTCTCTCTCTCTCTCTCTCTCTCTCTCTCTCATTGGGAAAATGGATAAAGTTTATCCATAGTAATATACCATTTGTTCGTTATATTTATTTTTCAAAGATATCAGTTCTTGAGTCTCTGATTGTAGAAGTGGGGTTCGAGTACCGCTCATACTCGACAGTTTCTTGTAGTATCTGCAACTTTACCATCCTTGTCATCCAAGGATAAGGGTTTGGGGGAGCCTATAGGTCTACCAGCTGAATCATTTTGCAGCCATTGCCTGTCCCTCCGTTGTCCAAGCTTGGGTGGCGATGTGGCTTGGGTGCTGGTCATATGGATATATGGTCAGACTGTAGGACATTGTCACTGTCCCTTTCCTCTGTCATACATGAGCGACCTTTAAAAAACCTTTAGACTGGAAACCAATCTAAGTCAACGTTATTGGAAGAACCGATATGTTAAAATTTTTCAGCGTCAAGGGAGCAAAAATATATAATCTAATTCTAAAAAGACTCTGAAATTTACAGTAAAGATAAAGGTGTCTGATTTCAGTTCCATTTTCATCGGAATAGGTACCCAGCACAACGTCAGCCTGGCAAGCCCAACCCCACACTGTGGCGCCCAACCTCAGCAGTGGCCTTTCCAGTAAACTGCTTCAAACCACGGTCCTGGGCTGGGATCAATCTGCTGCCATGCGAATGCTATGCGAGCACGTTACCACTATACTAGCTCGGAGGCTAATTTGATCCTATAATTCTTATTCTTTTCATCTGCTTTAAACTCTCCAATATGCAATTTCTATGATACTGATTAGAAGATTAGAATCTATCGAACAGCTGATAGAAAATAAACCATCGAAATCAAATTATTCGTATTTATCTTATATGTAATATATACTATTTGCATTTCAAGTATTTCTTTAATTGGGTTTGAAGACTAATGTAGGTCATAGATCTGAAGAATTTTATGATAAATTTTATTGAAATATCTCATACATTATTCACAGTATTCGTGTATGTGTAACTAAATAGAAAGTAGTTGCAAAATAAAATCAGAATCAGAAGTGAACATTTGATGATGCTAATGTATATGGAATGGCTTCATTAATATTTAGTTATCATAAGTTATGATTTTTTTCCGTAAAACGTTGAGAATTGGCCCTTTAAGCATTGCATCCCTATCAAAGAAATTATAACCAGATATCACTATTATTATTATTATAATTATTATTATTATTATTATTATTATTATTATTATTATTATTATTATAATTATTATTATTATTATTATTATTATTATTATTATTATTATAATTATTATTATTATTATTATTATTATTATTATTATTATTATTATTATTATTATTATTACTTGCTAAGCTACAACCCTAGTTGGAAAAGCCTAATATTATAAGCCCAGGGGCTCCAACAGGGAAAATAGCCCAGTGAGGAAAGGAAACTAGGAGAAATAAAATAAACGGAAAAACACTTTAACAAAACAAGAGCAAGGTAAATAAGATAGAATAGGGAAAATATCACAGAGAGGAAAGGAAACAATGAAAAATAAAATATTTGAAGAGTAACAATATTAAAATGAATATCATATATATATATATATATATATATATATAAACAATGTAAACTTCAACAAAACAAGAGGAAGAGGAATAAGAGAGAATAGTATGCCCAAGTGTACTCTCAAGCAAGAGACCTCTAACCCAAGACAGTGGAAGACTGTGGTACAGAGGCTAAGGCACCTACCAAGACTAGAGAACAATGGTTTTATTTTGCAGTGTCCTTCTCTTAGAAGAACTGCTGACCATAGACCAGCAATAATTTCAAAATGGTATCCAGAATTAGGCAAATAAATCCTTGTGTAAGTTCATTCCCACTTCCTGTATTTTTAAAGAGAATTGATAACATAAAACACCCATTCTACTTTTCTCCCTAACACTATCTGGTAGTGATTGTATTATCAAAACCGGTGTAAGTATTTTCTATATAAGGAAGGTTTCAGTAAGCCAGATCCCATTTTCAATAACGTGAATGTAAAATTACACAGAGATTCAGAAACATTAAACAAATATTAGTAGAACATTCATGAAGCCATGCAAATCATCTTCTGTTTGTCTCATAGGAACAAGTTTCAAGGAAGCAATTTGAAACCGAGCTCAAACAGTGGACGCTTTCGCGTAACTTTCCCATCTCAGAAGAGAAAATACAGGACTGCAGAGATATTTAGTGAAATGTTATTCCACCTGTACCGCAAGGGTTTCATACACTCTCGTACACTGTAATATTATTGCTTGTTGTTTTTTATCGCTCGCTCTCTCTTCCCTAATAATAGATACCTCTTTAACGTACTATCTCTTATTTTATACTGTTTGAATTTTATGTCATTTTTGCTCTCTAATGTTTGTATAAAAGCTCGTTGTCTCGTTGAATAAACCTAAATGGCATTCATCTCCCCTCTCCAATAACTCCTATCAATTACCTCGCACATTGGTGACCACCAAAAGTACTACTCCACACCACATTTTAACCAATCCCTTCACCCTATCCTTTTTACAATGGCAACCTCCGAACATGAAATTTTAACAAATGCTGCCTCAATGAAACTGCATCCCTTTATCTAAAAGAGTTCGTGCGTTTCTAGCGCACCAACATTCAGTTTTGCATTAAAGGTGTGACTCACTCAAACAGAAAAGCAGACTTTCAGCTCTCTCAACACCCGTTGGTGGATCGAAAGGCCTCTCTCGGCCTAGGAAAATTACCAGTATAGCTTATTTACATACAAATAAATGGTTCTCCTCAGGAAATGAACCTACTTCATTCCCTTTAAGTATTACACCTACCCAAACCTGTACATGCCGCCATCATGAATGTCAATATTTTGCCCACAAAGGACCTGATGACTAAAGTCAACACCATTATGGAGAGCCCCTTCACCACCCTCAAGAGCTTTATCAACACCTCCTCTTCTGACAAAGAGGACAGCTATTCAACATCAACCAAAGCTAACGTGAATGCGGTAGGACACAGACGCCCATCCCGTGACGTGCTGAAAAAGCGACAAAACTGATCACCACCCACATATGCCACCCCTCGCTAATGCCCAAACAAACGACCTCTACAGCCACTTACTAACGCCCATCAGCTGTAACTATACTACTACCACTCCATATTTTGGCCTGGTGCGAAGAAATGTGCGAACAGTTGTCACTGGCCAAAAGATTTGTAAATAATCCATTGCTTGTGACAGTGCCATCCCCTATCACTATTCTTTTCTTTTTACTTGCAGTATGTAAGGTTATGTGGTTTTTGGTACACACTAGTGTTTCCCATTCTCCTCTAAAAAGTCCGCTCTCCAGGACACTATGTAGTCATTCTAAGCATACTAACATCCACCTGGTACCTGCCAATGGATCTGTGATCCCCACCCTTGGGTACAAGACACTCACACTATCATTTGGGAGTGCAAAATATCATTGGAAGTTTCTCATAGCTGAGATCACATTACCAATCCTGAGTGTGGATTTTCTCGCCCCTTTCCACATCCTGGTTAATGATGCTTATTGATGGTTAGTCAATGCTGACTCATAATTGTTGACACCTCAATCCTGTACATCCCTCCGTTGGGAAGGTGTCAGCCTGAAGACTCCAACGCCACTCTCCTCTGTGGTGTCAGTTCTGATAGGCCGTGATTGTCGATACCTGCCACCATGCGCCTCTAGGTGTTAGATTTCCTCCATGACCTCTCATATCCCTCATGCTGATCTGCAGCACAGCTACTGAAGACAAACATCCTTTGGCACGGAATTACTGCGGATGCTACGGATTGGGTCCCCGCCTGTAATTCATGCTTGGCTTCAAAATTACATTGACTCACGGATTTAAGAGTGGGCACCTTTCCTCAACCTAAGCATAATTTTTCCCACATTCATCTTGACGCAGTAGGTCCCCCACCTACATCACAAGGGTACCATTACCTGTTTACCGTCATTTATCACTCCACTCAATGGCCTGAGGCTATTCCCATACAAACTGCAATGTGCCACTCATGTACATCTGCCTTACTCTTAGGGTGGATAGCGAGATTTGGTACCCCTAACCATATTACTTCTGACAAGGGTAGCACTTTTCCCTCTCAACTGTGAACACAATTAACAAATCTACTGGGCATGACCCTTCATCACACAACCGCCTTCAACTCTGCAACAAACGGAATGGTTGAATGTTTTCATCGCACCCTCAAAGCAGCTTTGATGTCCCAATGCAATAACTCTACCTGGTGTACTCAGCTTCCCTGGGTCCTCCTTGGATTAAGGATCACACCTAAAGACAACCTGGATGTCTTGGCAGCTGAAATGGTTTATCCCTTCCGCATTTTTCCGTCTGCAACGTCCTCAGAGGGTCTCCAACACCAAC
This sequence comes from Palaemon carinicauda, assembly GCF_036898095.1. Classification (NCBI taxonomy): domain Eukaryota; kingdom Metazoa; phylum Arthropoda; class Malacostraca; order Decapoda; family Palaemonidae; genus Palaemon; species Palaemon carinicauda. Next base: position 45,443,709 of record NC_090760.1, on the reverse strand, counting down.
ATCATGTTGTGGGAAAAATTATTTCCTGCCACCAAACTTACAAGCACCCAGCATAGCACTTTCTTAGTGGTCTACCGCATACCGAAGGCTTTTTTAATTACCTTTTGTTGCAAAGAGATCTGGAATCTCCTTTGATCGCCCTAAACCTGTGTATCTCCTCCAATACAACCCACCTACAGTATGCCTCTTAAGAGCAGTAGCCCTATTTCACACATGTGCCTTTTTAAGGGGGGAGCCATTTAAAGCATGTCTTTCATACACGTTCATACATCGTTACCTTTTTGCTTATTTTTTTCATAACTGTCTTTCCCTTACACTATCAATGGAAACTTGCTATTGCTTGCTAAAACAAATTTTTACCACAAATTTTTTATGCAATAAAATATCGTGGAATCAACAAAATCATAAAGAAATTAGGTAAAAGGATAATTGTCAGATTTTTTGTCAGGTTTCTCTTTAAGCACTTACTTTTACTAAGAGATTACTTTTAGATTATGTGAATATTTCATTAGCTAAAGTGTCACTCTACAGTTACAAAGGAAACAGATTCATAACTGCTGGAAATTGAAAATACATGTATGACTGCAATTTTACATATGAAAATATTATCGAATATGGATGGGAGACTATTGGAGGGGTATTAGATAGTATTCTCAAAATGACACTTCCCCGACATTATTATTACCTCTGCTAAGGAGGTTATGCAATCAAGTCAGTTTATTTATTTGTCTATGTGTTTGTTGACATTTTCCTGCAAACAGTATTACATCAAAATTACCAAATGTATTTTCATGAAATTTTCACCGAAGATAGAACTTAGGTCATAGACAACCCCATTAAATTTTGCAACTGATCACGATCCAGATCCGGATTCTAGATCAGGATTTGTATTTTTTGTGTGTCTGTGGACAGGATTATGTTAAAGCTGCATGACGGATATTGACTGAATTTTCACCACAGATAGATTTTAGGTCATGGACGATCCCATTAAATTCTGGAGATGGTCCGATCCGGATTCTAGATCTGCATTTATTCTTTTTGCCATTTAAAAGTTACCATCGAAACTACGGATTTTGACGAAATTTTCACCCTAGATAGAACTTAGGTCATGGACAACCCTATTAAATTTTGGAGATCTGGATTCTAATTCATTTATCTATCTACCTATTATTTGTTTGTATGTCTGTGGGCAGGATTACGTCAATATCACTCGACGGATTTGACAAAATTTTCACCACAGATAGATCTTTGGTCATAGACGACCCCAGTGAATTTTGGAGATGACCTGGATACTGATTCTACATCCGGATTCACATTTTTCGCCATTTTAAAGATAACATCAAAACTATTCGACCGATTTTGACGAAATTTTCACCACATAGATATTACTGCAGGAAGATCCCATCAAATTTTGGAGATGATCAGAATCTGGATCAGGATTCTACTTGTGTGTCTGTGGAAAGGATTACTTTAAAACTACTCAAAGGATTTTGATAAAATTTTCACCACAAATAGATCTTTGGTCAGAGACGATCCCATTGAGTTTTAAAGATTATCTCATTCCGGATCCGGATTCTGGATCCAGATTTACATTTTCCTCATTTTAAATATAAAATCAAAACTACTCGACCGATTTTGACGAAATTTTCATCACAGGTAGATCTTAGGTAATGGATGATCCCGTGAAATTTTCGATATGTTCTTGATCTGCATCCGAATTCTGTGTTTGTATTTGAATTTTTTTAACCATCTTTAAGATACCAACTCCATTAACCTTTGGCGGAGGTCAGAAATCTATTTGTATAATTGTTATTATTATTATTATCATTATCATTATTATTATTATTATTATTATTATTATTATTATTATTATTATTATTATTATTATTATTATTATTAGCTAACTTACAACATTATTTAGAAAAGCAGGATGCTTAAAGCACAAGGGCTCCAACAAACAAATAACCCAGTAAGGAAAAGAGATAGGGATATAAAGTATAAATAAGGGTAAACATAACACATTGAA
>NC_090760.1:45404183-45436683 GCF_036898095.1 Palaemon carinicauda | reverse complement strand
CAGGGTGCATATCCTCAGAGTGAGGCTTACCAGGAATTCCTGTGTCCAACTGTATATAAGCATAAAGAAAATAGAATGAGATATGATAAAAACATGATCAGTATTAAGGAATTATGTTTTATGGTATCCTAAATCCAAATCATAGAATAGCAGTTACTAATTATGCAGTATAGGATATAATGGAAACAGAACATCGTTGTTTTTTATAAACATTGATGGAAATTATAACAGTAAAAAAAGTAAAAGTACTCACAAATCGTGAAAAATAATGTTGATTGTAATGATGAAAAGGAATCGTTGTCTCTCACTTCTATGTCGTAGCAAGGTTAGCATATAATGCCCATTGTATTATCTACAATATGAGAAGACATACTTCCAGGTAGTTGACATATTGAAGGTTGGCTGATGAATTAATAAATGTAAAAGCTAGTCAGTCAGTGTCTTAATGAAGTAGAAACAATGCAAATTGCGTCGAGTAGAAAAGGGTATAGAATGAATTATGACTGGCAGCACACATAAGCATAGGTGCAAATTCCTCAAGTAATGAGTTTCAGCGAATGTACATAAAGATTATACTTGAATTTCTGATGCATTTCTGTCAACAAAATGGGAATCCCGAGACGTTAGCAGTGTGAATCAAGCTTTCCCTTCATGTATGATTCATGATTCGCTTTCCATCCATCACAAGGCTTTATTGGATATTGATAAAATCAAAGACACTGCCATGTGAAGTCGCCTCTCATCAGTCTGTCTTGGCGGTATTTTTGCAGGGCCATTATCACAGAGTAAAAAGTGTTGTAATACTTCAAAGCGTAATGCATTTATTTCAGAATTGCATTTTTCATGTGTATATATACAATTTTTATATATGCTTTTACTTGTTTCTTATGTTCATCACCTCGATTTTACTTGTTTCCGATATATGAAATTTCTATTATTTGAAATTACTATTTGCGATTAAATGCTCGTTTGGATTGATTGCTATTGTGTGTATATATATATATATATATATATACATATATGGAGATATATATATATATATATATATGTATATATATATATATATATGTGTGTATATATATATATATATATGTATATATATATATATATATATACTGTATATATAAATACGAAAACACATACACATACACACACATATATATATATATATATGTATATATATAAATTTATATATATATATATATAAATATATCAATATATATATATATATATATATATATATAAATATATATTCGAATAAGCCGTATATTTTTTATACATTAATGTCTGGATTCTTTTAACGACCTTGGGATCAGAGGGCAAGTCGTAGTGTCACTGTCTATACAAGCTTCTCGGACCAGGGTTCGACTCCCGGCCGGTTAGAAGCTCTTGTCTTTGTATGATTTCGCCTGGGGCTCTGATCCCATGGTTGTTAAGGGAATCCAAACATACATGTATAAAAATATATGGCTTATTTGTCTATGAAAAATACGTGTAAATGTGCAATATTTATCATATATATATATATATATATATATACATATATATATATATATATATATATATATATAAACAAATTTCGAGAAAAGCTGATCCTAAGCTGCGATAATAATGATAATAGCGTATGAAGGAATAGGCTACCACTCTCTCGCTTCTATTCTCAAAGATAAATCCTGGTGCAAATAATGACGATCTTTATAGTATAGTAAGAAATTTTATTTCTTATGCTGGATTATTGCCCGTTCATCATCTCCGAACGACATATGCCAATTTTGATTTTATCATTTTCTTAAGCTACTGTTCCAGTATTTTCCATAAGCTTAGGATCAAATTCCTTTTTATGACGGATTTACTCCAAAAGAATGTTTATAAAAGTTAATTAATGTATACTGTAATGATTGTTATTCGTTTTATCATTGTTTTGTCTGTTAGACAGTAGTGGATTTTTATATGACAGGCATGGAAAAGGTATTCTTAATTTAACAGGACAACTTTTAAGGCGTCTAGGTTAAGGAGGCTGACCAGGTAAGTTATATACAAAATAAATTGGAAATGTAGTTAAGGTAGAATGATCAATGCTTAAACCCATTTAAGAGCTGATAGACCTTATATTTTCCATTATCAATATTATTATCATAACTTGCTAAGCTACAACCCTAGTTGGAAAAGCAGGATGCTATTAGCCCAGGGGCTCCAACAGGGAAAATATCACAGTGAGGAAAGGAAACAATGAAAAATGAAATATTTGAAGAGTAACAATATTAAAATTAACATCATATATATATATATATATATATATATATAAAATTCAACAAAACAAGAGGTAGAGAAATAAGAGAGAATAGTATGCCCAAGTGTACCGTCAAGCAACAGAAATCTAACCCAAGACAGTGGAAGACCATGGTACAGAGGCTATGGCACTAACCAAGACAAGAGAACAATGTTTTGATTTTGGAGTGTCCTTCTAGAAGAGCTGCTTACCATAGCTAAAGAGTCTCTTCTACCCTTATAAAGAGGAAAGTGACCACTGAACAATTACAGTGCAGTAGTTAACACCTTGGATGAAGTAGAATTGTTTTGTAATCTCAGTGTTGTCAGGTGTATGAGGACAGAGGAGAATATGTAAAGAATATGCCAGACTATTCAGTGTATGTGTAGGCAAAGGAAAATGAACCGTAACCAGAGAGAAGCATCCAATGTAGTACTGTCTGGCCAGTTAAAAGACGCCATAACTCTCTAGTGGTAGTATCACAACGGGTGGTTGGTGCCCTGGCCATCCTACTACCATAAAAGAGAATATATTATAGAGGATTGGAAACCAATTAAAACTATGTTGTCTCGTCTGGGAATCGAACTTGGGTTCTCTCGCAGACTCTAATAATAAATCTTAGGTTGCCAAGACAAGCTTAATTGCAATTCTGATGGAAAAAAGCCGATCACAAGTCTACGGGTCCTAATATGGAAAATAACAAAATTCTGGAAAGGAACATGAGTATAGAGTAATCTATAAAAGAGGACTAACAAACAACAAAAAAAACGAGGCATATGAAGTAAATCAATAAGATAAATAACATATGAACTTTGAAACGAGACCCATGTCAGCCTACTATTAACTCCAACATTTGCTCCAAGTTTGAACTCCTAAAGTTCCCACTATTCAACTGCAAGCGAATATCGTTCCTCAATTTGGCCACAACAGGAATAAAACTTAGAATACTGTGTGACATTAAATGTCTTACAAGTAAAAGGTGTGGCTGTTAAAATAAACTTCATATATAGTATTATTATTATGTTTTATCATAATATTTCAAACGTAGGTTACTTTTAATTTTCATTAATTATTTTGAGTTAGTAAAAATGGACTAGGAAATTTCTTCTCAAGGTTTTAGAAGACGTTTAAGATGCAAGTATGGTTGTTACATAGCGTTTCAAAAATCTCCGTAGTCATACAATAGTATATCTTATATGTTCAGCAAAGTAACATACTACTCTTTGTATAAGATAATATATATCTTTTGGAATAAATAAGATTATGTTATTTACTCCCTTCTTCAGCTAATCAGGAAAGTGGGAGAATATCTTTTGAATGGTTATACCCCCATCGTATGAAGATACCTATACTCATTATTTTTAAATGAGGCATATTTGCATCGACTCGAAGCGGTGCCTTTTTAGCTCGGATAAGTTTCCTGCTATCTGAGTGGTTAGAATTATTTTGTCCAACAAATCAGCGATAAGGAAACTTTTCCGAGCGAAAAGGGCACCCCTGCGAGTCGGTGCAAATCTGCCTCATTAAAAAGAATTGACTATAGTTGAGCCCTCCCATGTTCAAGGTATACAAGGTTATGTAGGAGACAGACACTCGCCTCAGTTTTTCTTTTCTAATTATCTCCTTCTCTCTCCACTCAAGTTAGCGACTAACAACTAGGTACCTAATTTTGGCTGAGGTGAACAAAGGCAATCTAAAGTTATGGGAACGTGGCCATATGTTCACTCTAGTTTCGAAATCGACATGAAAGAGACAGAGTATAGTTCTCCTATACAAAACGTTTTGAAAATATTACACACAGAAATGCGAGTGCTAAAAGTTAGTTTCAAAAGCTAAGGAATCAATTCAAAGAAATAAATATTCGTTTTCAACTTTTACAAAAGCTCCTGTTATTTATCATTTTTGAGTGATAACTTTGCTTTAACCCAAACCTGAATGATTTGTTGAACTTGGTCTAGTGATACAAGTCTTCGGAACGAAGTGAAAGAGAGGTTTTTCACCTCACCAGATAGTTGATCTCTTCGACATCATGTTTAACTAAATATTTATATCTCTCTTTTCAGGGAATTTATTCATGTATACCATTTCTATATTTTCATTTATGCATAATGTATTACATTGAAGTAGAATTTAGACTTATTTAATTCTTAACTAAGAAAAACAAAAAGCTAATTATGCACATGTTACTCTTTCAGATAAAAGGATATCTCAAGATTACGGATTTTCAGAACTATTAAAAAAATACTTTTTCTTATATCAATTGGAATTAGTTTGTGTTGGTAATTATTTCATGTGTTTTTACATCAAAGCAAATAGAATAGTTTGGAATTAGTAGATATACATGACTATTATTTAGAAGCATTCGCTTATCAAAGTGAGGATCTCTCTCTCTCTCTCTTTCTCTCTCTCTCTCTCTCTCTCTCTCTCTCTCTCTCTCTCTCTTTGTTAGATAAAATAGGATATATAACAGCTTGACTGCCACAAGGTTATAAGAAAGAAGTTAATATAAACCAATATGCAATAACACTAACCTATTTAACCTAGAAATAGGTGGAAGTGGGTTATGAATATAAAATTTTAAACTTAGGGTTCAACATATAAATTTTTAATGAAATTCAAACGCTTTTGCAGTTACCACCACATTTGACTAATCACCGATTTCATAATTCATTAGCTTGGCAAACAGTGGCAATGGGTTTTAATAAAGATGCCAAAATGCTCCATCTTCCAGGGAATAGAAAATTGAACCAAATCATCATTCTAATTTGAAAGATTCTTTAGGAAGGAACAAAGTTTTTTTAGTGAAAAATAAATAAATCAAATGAAAATTGTAAGTAAATAAGAAATATGAAGAACTGGTATTAGTGAGTAAATGGATAATAATATGCAACAATAAACACTAATAGAATTATTGACCAGAAACCAGGTACGTCAAATGTGGTATTATGGCCTTCTAAGCTCAAACATTTTTTATGGTTTTAGCATCATTATTATTATTATTATTATTATTATTATTATTATTATTATTATTATTATGGTTGTTGTTGTTGTTGTTGTCGTTGTTGTTGTGGTTGTTGTCTTAGTATTATTATTATTATTATTATTAGTAGTTAGTAGTAGTAGTAGTAGTAGTAGTAGTAGTATTGTTATTATTATTCTCATTAGTAGTAGTAATAATGATATTATTATTATTATTATTATTATTATTATTATTATTATTATTATTATTATTATTTAAGTTACAACCCTAGATGGAAAACCGTGATACTACAAGCCCAAGGGCTCCAGCCCAACAGGGAAAATAGCCCAGTAAATAAAGGAAATAAGGAATAAAATAATGTAGGAGAAGTAAAAGTAAATAGTATAAGATTAGTAAAGACGTTGAAATAGATATGTCGTATATAAACTATGAAAAGAGAAACATTCGGTGCAAGTTTAAACTTCTGAATATCCACCAATTCAATTGCCTGATTGGGAAGATAATTACACAATCTGGTTACAGCTGGAATGAAGCTTCTAAAATACAGTGTAGTGTTGAGTCTTTATGAAGGAGAAAGCAACATTGTTTGAATTAACTGTATATCTAGTACGACGTACATGATAGTACAGTCGTGGAAAGATCAGAATGCAAAGGATGGTCAGAATTATAAAAAAAGAATGAAAAACCTTATGCAATATGCATAAGAACCCAACTGACTGACGAAGCCAGAAATTGAAATATAGACTCAAGTTTTCGTCCCACAAAAATAAGATGAGAGTCAGCATCTAAAGACTAGACATGAAAACAATAATCGAAACACTGCAGAATGAAAGAATCGAAGCAAATTTAAAAACTCTTCTTCAGAATAGACTGATCACCGAAAATCCTAAATGGAATTTGAAGGTATGTTCAAACGGTTTTACCAGTTTGAGATGAAATCATTTCACCTTTGTTACCAGTACTCAGACGTCGAGGGTCAGTAAGAGAATTGGATTTGCTTTGCAACCCAGTGGCTTCCATGCAGGAATCATTCACCACGATCAAAGCTTGCTACGAGTTCTGGTCTTGCATTCGCGTGATCTAGAATTCAAGCTAATATTCTTGCCTGTATAAAGTCTTTTTAACAATTTTTATTACATTTGTGCAGCGATCTATGAAAATATTAGCGTCTCATAACAATTAGTAGTCTTAATAAGTACGGAAGAAAATTAGATTGCATATCCTGCTCGACATGTAGGTCAGGAGAGAGAGAGAGAGAGAGAGAGAGAGAGAGAGAGAGAGAGATCGTCACACACCCATGGTAACGATATACATAACATTCCTTCAAATCTGTCCATATCTAAACCCTCTCTTATTTATTTCCTATCAAGGAGACACTAATAAACACCCACAATGGTGTTCATTTCTCTTCCTTGATGGAAGCAAAGGGACAGCCTTCCTATTCCATCAACAGCGAACGGAACTTGGGAAATGTGTTGAGAAGGATATTTATCAACCTACACATTTCATGCTTTATTACCAACTGAAGAAGGTTAGTACTTATAGGGTTATGTAAATAATCAGCTTTCGTCTGCAATAACAGAAATCTGGAAAAAAAAAATCATGTGAGATCGAGCATGATTATAATTATGGTTACCAACGTTATGCGTATATGGGAAAATATGATGCACGAGACAGACAAACATTCACACAAATTAGGGGGACAATGAAAACCTTTTAAACGAGTATCGTGCATTATCAACCTCTTAAGAATCAGAGAAGTCCTAAATCATGTCCTTGGTAAGTCACACCACCTACTTATGGCCATTGCAATAGTTGTTTTCTTTTGTTTCTCATTGTAAACTTACTTTTATTATAGAACAATGCTGATCATGATGTTGATATGAAACTGAATACATACACTGTACTTCAATGTGTTAAAAACTGGAAAAATCTATTTCAAAATGAAGGATTCGATGGACGACATCAAAGAAATAGCAACTGTTGGAAAATGATGAAAGGGAAATTTCCCGAGGAAACAAAATTTTAGAAAAACAGATTAAACTGGAACTTTTTAACAACGTTTCATATCGAAACTTCAGTCTTTACGCTCGGGAAAATCATTTCAAATATCAATACTTTCTTTAATGTAGACATTTACACACAGGGGCATGGGGTCACTGTTTGATTCCATTAATTTACGTTATTATTATTATTATTATTATTATTATTATTATTATTATTATTATTATTATTATTATTATTATTAGCTAAGATACAACCTCAAATGGAAAAGATTTGTGCTATAAGCCTAAGGTATCCAGCATGGAAAATAGCCCAGTGAGGAAAGGAAATAGGGAAATATATAGAATAGTGTCTGAGTATGCCCTCAAGCTAGCTAGAATCTGAGGTCATAGCGGGAGATGAGAAGAGATCAGTGTGATGCTGATTGCATCTAGATGTGTTTAAGGGTTTTATGTTTCATTATTATTGCATTATCATGTTCTTAGATTATCCTCCTCCCGCCATCAAAGCCAAATAATAAATAGTTCAATCTTGCCTATGAATACCAACGCGGTAACAAATTCTACACAGTAAAGAAATTTATAACCAATACATTATAACTTCTTTCTATGTGTAATAAGGAATCGATATAAAAAACGTAGCTGAAATTCTAAACACTTTGTAGCTCAAGCGTCTGATCGAACCAACAGAATAACCCAATACTTAAGCAAAATATAGAGCTAATTACTTTCTTGAAAATGAGGAGACTTTTTTTAGTTTATTTTAATAGATAATTTATGTTTATAACGATAATTACAAAAGAAGTTATAAATCATCAAATTCCATTTATATTTATTCATTTCCATTGGGTAATATTTGCCACAGACACAATTTGTGTAGAAATACAAAAATATAACATAAAACATAAAAGAAGAATAAAGTCAGCCCTTCACCCACAAACTCAAACTCACATAAGCATTAAATTCATTAGTAATAATTTCCCCGTAGCAATCCTGTGAAAAAATTGATTACTGGAAAACTGTTTACAAAATGCTGAAAATTTGAATCAGAACTTGGTGGGGCGCGAAGCAAAATAGTAATAGTTAAACTAGTTTAGTGGATTAGAATCACGAATTAAGCTGTTTTAAACCACGATTATAACGACGCAGACACACAAACACACACACACACCCTCACACACACACACACTACACACACACATATATATATAGTATATAGTATATATGTATATATAATATATATATATATACACATATATCAATTATATATATATATATACTATACATATATTGTGACGGCACCGAGTAAGGCTGTGAACTCAAAGGCAGGTTGGAAACGACTGAGTTATATTATTGTAGAACACTCTCCTTATATACAAAACCTCACGGCAACAGGACATAACAAGTTCACAAGACAGACAATATTACAGAGGAAAAAACCAGACATGAATTTTCATGTGCGTGTTAGTGCGAGGGAAGAGCGAAGATACAAGCATAATATATACAAAAGGGAATTATGTAACAATTGTGTGAAACACGGTTGGTACATGGCTCCCCCCCTAAAAAATGACATACTGTACATGTTAAATAGGGGCGCCCTGATCTAGAGAGGCGAACTGTAGGCGGGAGCCATGTACCAACCGTGTTTCACATAATTGTACATAATTCCTTTTGTATATATTATGCTTGTATCTTCGCTCTTCCCTCGCACTAAAACGAACATGAAAATTCATGTCTGGTTTTTCCTCTGTAATATTGTCTGTCTTGTGAACTTGTTATGTCCTGTTGCCTTGAGGTTTTTGTATATAAGGAGAATGTTCTACAATAATATAAATCAGCCGTTTCCAACCTACCTTTGAGTTCACAGCCTTACTCGGCGCCGTCACATTGGTGACACTTCCGGGGTCACCAATGTGACGGCGCCGAAGTTAAGGCTGTGAACTCAAAGGCAGGTTGGAAACGACTGAGTTATATTATTGTAGAACACTCTCCCTTATATACAAAACCTCAAGGCAACAGGACATAACAAGTTCACAAGACAGACAATATTACAGAGGAAAAACCAGACATGAATTTTCATGTGCGTGTTAGTGCGAGGGAAGGGCGAAGATACAAGCATAATATATACAAAAGGAATTATGTACAATTCGTGTGGAACACACGGTTGGTACATGGCTCCCCCCCCTAAAAATGACCATACTGTACATGTTAAATAGGGCGCCCTGATCTAGAGAGGCGAACTGTAGGCGGGAGCCATGTACCAACCGTGTTTCACATAATTGTACATAATTCCTTTTGTATATATTATGCTTGTATCTTCGCTCTTCCCTCGCACTAAAACGAACATGAAAATTCATGTCTGGTTTTTCCTCTGTAATATTGTCTGTCTTGTGAACTTGTTATGTCCTGTTGCCTTGAGGTTTTGTATATAAGGAGAATGTTCTACAATAATATAAATCAGTCGTTTCCAACCTACCTTTGAGTTCACAGCCTTACTCGGCGCCGTCACATTGGTGACACTTCCGGGGTCACCAATGTGACGGCGCCGAGTGAGGCTGTGAACTCAAAGGCAGGTTGGAAAAGACTGAGTTATATTATTGTAGAACACTCTCCTTATATACAAAACCTCAAGGCAACAGGACATAACAAGTTCACAAGACAGACAATATTACAGAGGAAAAACCAGACATGAATTTTCATGTTCGTTTTAGTGCGAGGGAAGAGCGAAGATACAAGCATAATATATACAAAAGGAATTATGTACAATTGTGTGAAACACGGTTGGTACAATATATATATATATATATATATATATATACATATTTCAATATATATATATATATATATATATAGTAGGGTAAGGCAATTTTGGACAAGCGAGGCAAAAATTGGACGGATGCAATATCTTTAAAACTGTTTATAATTTTCAAAAACTATAATGCTGTTAGAAATTTCCCAACCTTCTACTTTATAAATATTAGTACGTTTGGTTTTGAAAAAGTATTAAATACCACTAGAAAAATTGTTGAATATTGATGTCCAATAATTGCCTCGCCTTCATTTTAGGGCTTCTCAAAAATAATACTAAAAATTATTTTTTCTAAAAAAAAATTAGTAGATGATACTAAAGGAAGGTTTAAAATAAAAAATTTATGAAAAAATCTCGAATATCTCGTGTCCAATTTTGCCTCACCTCGAAAAATGGTGAGGCAATTGTGGACACTTAAATGAAAAAACAACTAGTTCATAATGTTAAGTTATTAAGTAATATATTTTGTAATTTTCTTATCTTTTATATTATTCTTATATGTATCTATATATTTTCTTAATAATTTTAACCAAAAATTATAGTTATTTGCAAATATTTATTACCATATACTTTAAGAGAAAAAATATTGAATTGTAAAAAACGGAAAAAGAAAAAGGTTTTCTTTTCAAAGAAGATATTAATAAAACCTATTACTAATGAAAAAATATGTACAATACAAAACCTGAAATAAAAGTGAACAATTCAATATATATTATAGCCATATACATAACAAAATAAATGCCTGAATAAAAGTCAAGACTATTTACTTCAACTGAATGCTCAAAAAACTGCTTCTGTTCTTTTATAGATGGCACTAACCATGTTCGTTAAGGCCTGGGTTTCATAAATAAAGGACCTTTAATTACAAATGTGATTTGAAAAAGGTATGTATCCGTTTGGTGCTCTGGATACTCCTCTACCCCTGATGCCTGGCAGATGATCTTAGTGGAGTTAGTATGGACTGGCATGGGTCACTTGCCTTAGTTAGGCACTGTGCATCACAAGAAAACTGGCTGTCCTTTGATGACTCTAACCAACGAATCCTCTATGGATTTAATCTTTCTTTGAAAAGCGAAAATGAAAGAATGGCCCCCCGTCCCGGGCGTTGCAGGGTGCTAAGAATCTCCCGGTTAATAAATACAAAAGAAAAATTGAAAATTGGTAATTGGAATGTTAGAAACATGAATCAGATTTGGAAGTTACAGCAAGTAGGGAATGAATTTATGAATTACAGTTTGGATATCTTAGCCCTAAGTGAAACACTTTGCAAAAGGATCGGTAAAGAACTCACACCAAGGCAATACATATCTACAGTATCTGCTCAGGAAGAACAGATGGAGTTGGAAGAGAAGGGGTAGGAATGACGACACCAAGAGCAGAAAAGTCATTAATGGAATGAAGAGCTGTATATAGCAGATGGTCACTTGCAAAGTTTAAATAAAAGCAGTGCAAAATGAGTACTATAGTTAACTATGCACCAACAAATGATTCCCCTGAAGACAGGAAAGATGAATACTATAAGGAATTGCAGTGTGTAACAGATGAGATCCCAGAGAGAGATACGAAAATTGTGATTGGTGACTTCAATGCTGAAATTGCAAGGAATAATCGAGGTATAGAGAATGTGATGGGTGTTGAGGGTCTTGGCGAAGTTGCAAATGAAAATGGGGCAGATTTTATAAGTTTTTGTTCTTTTCCAGCACAAGTACATCCACAAATATACATGGGCTTCATCATGTGGCAATTACAAAAATCAAATAGATCACATAGCCATTGATAAAGAGAGAAGGAGGACTCTGAGAAGTATAAGAAGCTATAGAGGTGCAAATATTGGTAGTGACCACTAGCTCCTCTTGCTACACTGAAAATAAAACCGAATGCACCCAACAGAAATGTAGATAAAATATCTAGTTCTGACACAACTGGCTTCTAGAGGATGATCAGAGAAATCTTTGTAATTGAATGTAAGAATCGATTTGCAGTCTTAGAGACTTTAGGAGACAAATAGCAAACAATTAACGAATGATACTTGGGATACTATAAAAAGGAGACAAAGCTAGAAGTTGATTGTTGGAAGTTTTTGAGGAAGTAATGAAAACTGCAAGGTAGAGCATGCTAAGCATTCCAGTATTGATAGTGAGGTCAAAAGAAAAGCCAGAAATGACTGGCGAGAATATTTAGACAGGAAAGCAGATGAGTCTGACAGAGCTATGGATTCAGGGAGTGGCTATGGTATAAGAATTGTACATAGAATTATTATAAAAATCTCTACAGGAGCAAAGCAGAAGAAGCATATACCCATCAAAAAGAGAGATGGAGCTGTTATAACAACAGAAGATGAAGAAAGGCAACGTTGGATGGAACACTTTAGTGGGGTCATGAATAGGAGATATAAAGGGATTAATTTGATTGATATACCTGAAGCTGAGGAATACCTTGATGTGCCCATCAATGAATTCAGTGTGTTTGAAGTCGAAGCTATCTTTTAAAAAAACTCGAAGAGATGGGATGCCTCTAGTTATGATGGAATAACTGCTGAGATAATATTGGCTGAGAATTATGTGACTCGCAGATTACTTACAAGATTATTTTGTAGAATGTGGCGTGAAGAGGCAAAGCCTGATGAATGGGAGCTAGGAGTGTTGGTGAAAACGGCAAATAGGAGATCTGACTGATTGCAATATTTACAGAGGTATCACACTTACGTCAGTTGTCATGAAAATACTATGTTGTTTATCCTCCTCATGCATTTTGTAATGCATAGAAGAGTTGGTGATGTTGGAAAAGGATTGGACTGGATTGGTAACAGGATATTAGCTGACCTAGGGTATGCTGATGACGCTGTCCTTATTAGCAGAAAACCACAGGTCAAGATAAATAGAAGAAAGACAGAGATGAGGAGATTGGAACATGCAATGGAAGAGGAAATATCATTGGAAGGAAAAAGGTTTAATGAGGTGGAACCATTTAAATATTCAGGAACTATGATATCTACTACAGGGATTAAGATTTTGAGTTCAATGAAAGATTGAAAAAAAAAAATGAGACAATGGCTAGGTTAAGTAATATCTGGAAATCAAATCGCCTGAAATTACATATAAGAGTCTGGCTATATGTCAGTTTAGTGAGATCGGTGTTACTTTGTGGATATGAGTCGTGGTATAACAATGAAACAATATCCAACAGATTTTATAGATTTGAAAACAAAGCCCTCAGAAGAATATTGGGAGTTAAATGGCAGGACAGGATTAGAAATGAAACTATAAGAGAGATCACTCAAGTGCCATATGCGGATGAGATCATGGTGAGGGGTAGATTAGAGATTAGTTCACCAAACTTTCAACCAGGCTCCACAAGGCCCTAGAAGAGTTGGAAGACCCAGGCCTACATGGCTGAGGACTATGAAGCGCGGAATAGATGTTGAATGGAGAAGTATTGATTTAAAAGCTCAAGATAGAGACGAATGGCAATCTAACCGAGGTCCTTTGCGTCAATAGGCGTAGGAGGAGATGATGAAATGTGGTTTCAAGCTATTTAACTCAAAGTGAGTCACTTTGCCTCCCTCTTCCGCTAGAAACAATTTTGTTGCTATACCAATGCAAAATAATGGATGCTCCTTATCTTTATAAATTACCACATACCATTTTCCTACAACTGAGACTTCTTTATATGGAGGTGAAACGCTCTACCAAAATTAATTAAATTCCTTTTGATTCGCTATCAGGACTATCCAAGTAGTTTGAATAATCACTATCAATTACCTTGGTCAATTTAGATTTTTTTTATATTCACTTAACCGTTTGCACACATTTTTCTTAGAAATCGAGAAATATTTGGTTGCTTTGTATTTCCATTATTTGTTTTGTTTTTATCTCTCTTAATGCCTTTCTTTAGGGTTTTCCCTTTATTGATCTTCATTTCATCTTTTTCTTAAATCTTCGATTGCCTCCCTTTCTGTTACTATTTGAGCAAATGACTTTCTTATTTTTGTTTTGTTTTTATCATTCTTTGTTGCTTTTTCTGTAAGATTATCTTTTGTAGGTAAAAGTGTCTCTTTGATGGCTCGTTCCTAATGTGAGGTAAAAATAATAATAAACTGGATATGTACAACTTAGGACAAATACTGTTTATGGGATCAGCTTTGTCTGTCGTTGATATCTCTCACTATTATGCTGTTTATTCTAATGTTGCTGCATTGAACACCATATCAAAAAGGCAACACGCCAGCCGCATCTTTTCTATTGCAGTTAACAACATGGAAATTAGCGGAAAAGGAAAAACATATTTTCCCTAATACCTGAAATTTTCATTTGGGTTTGTGAATTATTCTAGGAACAATGTATATACAAGAAAGATTTTTTTTATTATTATTATTTGTAGAATTTGGGGTGACCCCTCTCGAGGATGTCACCATGATTTGGTCGATCTTTTTGAAGGTTCCACCCCTGAGTGTCAACACCTTTGAGTGTGTCCCCAGTATAAAATAACTTTGAAAATCATATTATATCCCTCAAGCTAGAAAGACAAACTTTTTGTAGATGTAGCTCTCAGGGTGTCAGCCCCTTTTAGGGTGTCATCCTGAGCAGACATTCCCCTCCCCCCATACTGCACTCCAAATGTCTTATTTTGTATGCTTATGACATATATGTAGATTTACACATAAAAGTATATTTGCGTGCTCGAATACAAAGTTTGATTTATATATTCATAAAGTAAGGAAAAATTGGACAGTTTTCAAAACTATGGTGAGGCAAAATTGGACAGGCAACTTTCTCACTTTTTTCTTGGCGAGGCAAAATTGGACAATCTTGGATTGCGGACACACAAATTTATGTAAGTCCATAATTTTTTTCTAGTATATTTATATTGATAGTGACCACAAATTGTCATAATTTGGAAATTGAGCGTTGCTGCTTAACAGAGATACAGACGTGTCCATAATTGCCTCGCTGTCCAAAATTGCCTCGCCTCTAAGATATTTTTTTTATTGATGAGATATAGGAATTTCCAGTTCTCTGATGATTATGAGACGAACAATTTTTTATAGATGAGACCTCCCTCTTTTGAAAGCATGTTTTATTTTTGGTCATAAATTATTAATACAGATTTTGTACAAAGGTTTCTTAAAAGGTGTCCAGAATTGCCTCGCCTTACTATATATATATATATATATATATATATATATATATATATATATATATATATATATATATATATATATATATATATATATATATATATATATATATATATATATATATATATATATATATATATATATATATATATATATATATATATATATATATATATATATATATATATATATATACATGTGCACATATATCAATATATATATATATATGTGTGTGTGTGTGTATGTGTGTGTGTGTGTTCGTGTGTGTGTGTGTTTACAACAACAAAAGCAACAACAGCAGCAACAACAACAAATGCAACCGTTTCTAATATACTGCAGAACAAAGATCTGAAACCCGTCTTGTTCATGCCTGTGGTTTAGCCAACTTCATCACCACGCTGAAACCTGCTGATTAGTGATAGTCGGAGACTTTAGTCTGATCACTCACCCTAGTATGGTAACCCTTACTAGTACAGCTTTGTTGATCATGGCGATATACAAACCCCTTCACCATGTTAAGGTAACCCCACTCAGATATATACATATACATATACATATACATATACATATATATATATATATATATATATATATATATATATATATATATATATATATATATATATATATATATATGTGTGTGTGTGTGTGTGTGTGTGTGTGTGTTTGTGTGTTATTTATTCGTGTGTGTATGTGAGAGAGAGAGAGAGAGAGAGAGAGAGAGAGAGAGAGAGAGAGAGAGAGAGAGAGAGAGAGATTCTCTATGTGCTCTTTGCCCCAATGAATGCTTATTTATAAATGGATGATGAAAAATAAAAAAGATAAGTTATTGGATCTGGGAAATCCATTATGATTGTTATCATTATCATAATAGTTCATGTTGATATTACTATTAACATTATTGTTACTCTTCTGATTACGATCATTATCAGTATTTTATTTGTTATGCTCTCACCAGACTTTGCTAATGCTTTAACATAAAGCGAGATGAGAAATTATAGTAGGGTAAAGATAAAGAAGTATGACACCTAATCCGGAAGACGTCAACCGAGACGCTAAAACTAACATAGCAGGACTGATGCGAGGCTGCAGGCATTTACTGCATACGAAGACCCACAAAAACTATCATTCTATTATTTTCTAAAAAGACACAGTTGAGAATAGAGATAATTCTATGAATAGTTTATTTCATAAAGTTGGGTATTGCATCTGCAAAGTCTAAATTATAGTTTATTGTGTCGAATCTTGTTTAATTAACATTCTTGATATTTTAGGGTTGTTTCAAGATAAGGTGGATCTTGAGTGTGTTGCCATTAGAACTTCAATCAAAGTT
The DNA here is from genome assembly GCF_036898095.1 of Palaemon carinicauda. Classification (NCBI taxonomy): domain Eukaryota; kingdom Metazoa; phylum Arthropoda; class Malacostraca; order Decapoda; family Palaemonidae; genus Palaemon; species Palaemon carinicauda. The sequence continues at coordinate 45,420,152 of NC_090760.1, read as the reverse complement.
TGTTAATAAGATTGAATATTGTGACAAATACTTTAATCATTTTAATATTGATTCATAGAGTACCCTACATCTATATATCAGCAATTAACCACGTATGGGAGAGGTATATAAAAAGTAAAAACATTGTATGCCAAATAAACTCTAAATATGTTTACTACTGAAGCCTGTGATATTCTAAACATGAATTAATTCAAACTAAATTACCATATTCATACATTGTTTACTTACGGTATTATGTCTTTTTGCTAATTTAACTGTCTTTTGCAGTAATAGAAATGCATTTAAACACAATGGTACTAGAATCTTTTCGAAAAAAATATTATCATTAAAAATGTAGAGTAATAATTAAGTTATTTATTGAAGTATACATTCATGTCACAAAGATCCATTTTCTGCATTCGTTGCTAAGAGCATTTGATTATCATGTTGCACTTTAAACTTAAATTTATATCAGGCAAAATGATTTAGAACAAATGGGATCTCATTACTTACCCGATTTTTATTGAATTTTCATTTGTCTATCGTTATGGCTATGTGAATTAGTTGTTTTCCTCTTATCCGTATCCATTTTTATAGAAGAGGGCGCAGCAGGCAACCGACCCCTTAATATAGGGATAAAGATGGGAAAGAAGAATCTATTTTCAGTTCTGTAGTACTAATTTGTTTTTCTCTTTGTATTTCTTTGATAGAAGATATGGAATCGACTACAAACAAAACCGATGATATGAAGGAAACTTTACAGAATGGGTGATTGATCGCAAGAAGTAACGGACATAGAACTGACAGGGATTCCATTGTCCTTTATCGTTATCATCAACCTCATTCCTGCCAAACTCAATCATCTCGAGAAGGTCTCCTCCAGAATAGATATGCCAAGTCGCATCCAAACGCATTGACCTATTCCCTAAATATATTACCGGCACACTGACAGAGACAGACAGAGGCCGGGTTGAAGTGTCCCACTCCAAAGGGCCGGATGAAAAGGGATTCGAAGCAATCGAGAGAAAATCAGTTAATATATTTGGTCTGTTTCGATCGATGGGGATCTGGAAGGATTGATGGCCAAGGAAATGGCGTTATCTCTGCAGACCCGCGATTCAAATCAGACCCCAAAATCTGGGATGTTGTGGTTCTGGCAGGTGCTGGATTTAGTACGATTGTCGATGAAGGTGATGTCACTGGCTATGATGGTTTTGGATATAATGGTTATAAGAATTAATGCATTCAACCTGATGAATAAGGATGATAGTGATGAACCATATATAACTATATGGTAATATAGAAAGGTGGACAGAAAGGATTGTCGAAATATTATTGATGATGGTGTTCATAATAACAAAAGTTTGATACAGACTATAAGAATAATAAGAATAATATGAAGAAAGTCATAATGATTAGCGAAATGTGATAATGTTAATACTGTGTGGTAATAAACATGACCTACGACTGAAATAGTAGTACTGAATTAAATTTTCTAGGAATCCGAAGTGATCTCCTCAGAAAACATTTACCAAAAATAAATATTTAGACAGACGTGATTTTTTTTTTCTTTTTTTTTTTACCCAAAGGCCATGGCAACGAAACGAAGCGCTAGATTTCGTAACACTTTTACAATGATATAGATATAAAAGGTTATTGATGAATCTGTGTCTACACTGTTAAAATTTGCTGTAAAAAAACGGTTAATGTCTGGCAACATTCATTCCAGGATTTTTACCGTTTTAAAAACATATATTGACGTAAAGAAGTGATATTACGGTCACCAACCCGTAAAAGATAATAACAAATTAAGGTAAAATTACGGTGTCCTGTATTTTACTGAAATGCGGTTGATAAGATTATATTTTTACGGAGAATTTCCCATTAAAAATACGGTTTTTTTCTGACAGTGTATCTTTCCTTCCATTTAGTTTCATATAATTGTTTGGGCAAGGGCTAGATTCTGGCTGATAAATTGACTGATCCTCTTCTTTAAAAAGAAATGAACATGGAAACGACTTTTAAAAATTCATTCAAAATACAACATAAATTATATGCAATAAGTTGACGAAGCTTTCCTTTGCTTTTTTAGATATATATTGAACTCGTTCATAATTTCCTTCTTTTAAAAGAGACCAAACGGGTATATGAATTGATCAGGGATTAATTTCTCATGGAAAAAGGAAATGCCTAAGGACTTGAAAAGTAAAAGGTTAAATCAAATAGATAAGAAAAAGGAACGTGGTAAAGCAAAAAGGAAATAGAAAATCACTAAGTATTTTTCGAGTGATTGGGAATAAAGGTCGTATGGTGGATACCAGTAAAGGAGTTGGCGGGTGGTAGTTGACAATGAGTCGAAATGAGCTCTTTGGATCCTCTCCCTACCATATGGAAATTATGTATTCACAGCAAATGTATCCTGCAAATTGGCTTGTCATATAACATCATTCCTAAAGATTTATCTCACACGCAAACACACATGCACGTGAATTTATATATATATATATATATATATATATATATATATATATATATATATATATATATATATATATATATATATATATATATGTGTGTGTGTGTGTGTGTGTGTGTGTTATCAGCCATTACTAGTCTCCCGCAGAGCCCAGGCCTGAGACATGTCCTTCCACTCGCATGGCCATGGTCTCTATTCCAGTTTATACCCGCAAATTTTCTTAATTTTTGAATCTATCTTCTTCTCTTCCTTTCCCTGCTTCATTAGCAATCTCTAGGAACCCAATTTTTTATTCATAATTTCCACCAATTATCTGTCATTCCCATTTTATGTCCTTCCCATGTCCATTTCTTTTTCTTACATGCTATCGAAATAACTTTAATTTTAAATTAGTTTTCCTATCATTATTCTTTACACAGCTTCTCGATTTGTAACTACCTTATGTTTTAAGGTTATGGTATGGCTCCAAGTTACTCATGTTCAATTGAATAGTGGTATGATCGTCTGAATATATATATATATATATATATATATATATATATATATATATATATATATATATATATATATATATATATATATATATATATATATAATCTCCTCATACACATATAGACGCAAAGGGGCTCATATACATACACATATACATATACATATACATATATATATATATATATATATATATATATATATATATATATATATATATATATATATATATATATATATATACATATACATATACATATACATATACACACACATATAAATATATATATATATATATATATATATATATATATATATATATATATATATATATATATATATATATCTATATATATATATATATATATATATATATATATATATATATATATATATATATATATATATATATATATATATATATATATATATATATATATATTGTTAAGGCCGTATTTACGGCCGTAATTTCAAGGGTTCTTTCTATTCAGAAATTTGCGGTCAGTAAAAATGTAACACAGCAATTTGGGAACAAAAGAACAAACACTTCAACAAAAGTTACAATATTTATTTACAAACACACACACACAAAAAAAGTAATGGGTTGGTAACAATAATAAGCAAATAAATGAATATACTAATCAAAGGAAAACCAACCTTAAGATCTTTAAAAGATCACCTACAGCTAAATTAAACCCTAAACTAAGAAATGGGAAAGTTTTAAATATGACATTTCAGGCAGCTACCTTCCAAATTACTGGCCAGAAAAATCTAAACTAACAAACTGAGATAGGTAGAAGGAAGAAAGAGAACATAAGTGGGAAACTTAATATTACTCCTACCTAGCACAAACAAACTAACTTAAACATTAAACTTTACTTAATAAACAATGAATTATGAAATTGATTATCTTACAAATTATACAATGGGAATCATCACAAAAAGCTCGGTAGATTGTCCTATCAGGCCATACAAGGTCCAGAAGACCGTACTGCAAAAAAGGGCGTGCACACCTACAGGTACTCGGCGATCCATGATCGTCGTAAATAACAATAAAAATATCTCATACCTGTAGTATGCCGCCCTACGTATCTCCATGAGTTCCAAGAACTCACTGACGCTGATGAGCAGGTCAACTGGATCAAGCTGCAATGCCTGCAAGCAATCCAAAATGCCACGGGAACACTAAGGGTGGTAGCCTCCGAGAATCCGGGACGTCAACGGATCTCGCACGCCAGGCCAACTCGTTCATAAATCCTCCGACGAACGAGGAAGGGACGTGGCTGATGAACGCCGCGGGTGACAAACACCAGCGACCACACACAAAGTATCGAAGGACGTGATTCCAAAAACTTCCAAAAATTCCCCAAAAGGAAGTGGCAAAGCGTCAGGCTGTGAGGAGGAACTCGAACTCCCCGTCACTTATCAACACTATTCGATCAAGCCTTCCACTCGAGTCAACACAGCTCATAGGAAAGAAAACAACGATCGTTAATAAGGTACTTCAGTGGTTCCATAATACCGGGGGAGAAGGTGGTAAACAAAGCAAAACTGAAGTAATATGACTCTCTTATAGCCCAGCGGCATAGTAAGAAATATGAAACCAATTGTTCAAATTGTTCTAAAAGCACCAAAATTGGCACACATGTGGATTAATACATTCTGAACAATTTTGGATATGGAGGCATTCAAGATTCTCCCCGTAGCACATTTGGCGGCCATTTTTCAAAATGGCCGCTATTTACCGTTAGCGTCATTGAATATGTACCATAATTTGTCTTTTTGTGGATGCTAAAGGTGATAAGTGTGCTAGAGGTGATAAGTATTGTACAATTACACATACTTCTGTGCTTACCAAATAATTTGGCTACCATTTCACAAGAAAATGAATTTTACTTTGCAGCAGCAGCGTTGGTGGCAGTGACGGCGGCTGCAGTAATAGTATAGTGTTGATAGTCATGGTGCTTGTAGTAGTAACTTGTGGTAACATGGTGGTGTTTTGTGTCTTTGCAGGTGAGGCAGCAGCAGCACCACCTGACATCAGAGACGCGTTGTTCCAGACTGCAGCCATGGCAAAGAAGTTCCAACTGGTCGACACATATGGAGAAGACCAACTGGTGGTGATGTTTGGGGGGTTGCATATTGAGATGACGGCACTGAAGACCCTGGGTGACTGGTTGCAGGGAAGTGGGTGGACCCAAGCACTGGTACAAGCAGAGATCACAACTGAAGGAATAGCAGACTCATTTCTTCGAGCAGCTCACGTCACACGCACCAGAAGAGCACACCAAGTCACAGCGGCTGCGTTGTATAATCTCCAACGGCGTGCCTATGACAAGTACAGCACCACCAATACAGAAGATGATGAGCACCCTGAAAGCTTCGAAGACTGGTGCAGTCAGAGAGAACAGAGTTATCCGCAGTTTCAGTACTGGTCAACAGTCTTGGCACTGGAGCTGTCCACTCTGATCTATGTGCGATCTCTGAGAGAAGCCAATTTTAGCATGTACGTGGATGCTCTGACAGAACTGGCTCCGTGGTTCTTCGCACTAGACCACACGAACTATGCCCGATGGATACCAGTGCATCTACGGGACATGGCAGAACTGGCAAACAAACATCCAGACGTCTTCACAGAGTTTAGCAAGGGACACTTCACAGTCCAGAAGACCAAGAGGATCTTTTCAGCAATCCCTCTTGACCAAGGACATGAGCAGAACAACGCGTATGTCAAGGGTGATGGAGGAGCCATCGGCCTCACAGACAATCCAACTGCACTGAGGCGCTGGATGGTTGCCGGACCGGAGGTTGCTAGAGTGATTGTGGAATTTGACGACTTCAATCTGCATCCACACGATCAAGAGGAGACACGTCACCACGAAGAGACACCAAGTGTGCAGAACACTTTTGCCAGAGATGTGCGCTCACTCGTGGCCGTCATTGAAGAGCTGGGCAACCCTTTCGAGGAGGACAGTCAGGACTTGCTGGTGCTCGACACAAAGGAGATCGCAGACCCTGCAGTCATAGAAACAGTCCGTAACGCCAAGCAGATTGGCCAAGACCAGTTTGAAGCATTCTCAAAGGAATGCATCGTGGACAGAACCAAGTCCATTGAGGTGGCAATCCACCGGAACAAGCTACCACTGTTTGCGACCAAGAGAGGACCCAATATACCCAAAGGAAAAGAACAGGTCAAATCTCTGAAGAATGATGTTGCGCTCTTCGCACGATTATATATCGGCTGCCAGACCCGTGATGGGAATCTAGAAGAGTTCTTCAGGCATGAAAATCAGCAATGCCCTCCAGCTTTATCTGACGGAGGGAGACTGTACCTAGGGAGCAAGAGTGACTTGCTGGTGTGCCTTGAAGGCCATGCTGAGCCTCAGTTTGAAGCTCCTACTGTCACTGCTGTTGTCCTCGATGGAGCAGTAATCGTACAGATGTTGAAGCCGGGTACTGCCAACACGTTCGAGGAATATGCACAGCAAGTGTTCATCCCATACGTTGTACAACGTTTCCAACATGTATCACGTCTTGACCTTGTGTGGGACAGCTACAGAGCAGATTCCCTGAAGGCATCAACCAGAGAACAGCGTGGAAAGGGAGTACGTCGGCGTGTTGTCGACTCAGCAGTCATACCAGGAAATTGGCAAAGTTTCCTGCGAGTTGATAGCAACAAAGTGGAGCTCTTCAGCTACCTCTCCACCATGCTTGCAGAGTCCTTTCAAGAAGAAGGCAAGGAACTGGTCGTCACTGATGGGGAGCAGGTGATCTGTGTTCCACAGCAAGAGGATGTCAACTCACTCGCACCATGCAACCAAGAAGAGGCAGACACCCGCATGATGCTACATGTAGCACATGCTGCACAACATGGTCACCACCAGATACAGGTTCGAACAGTAGACAGTGACGTCGTGGTCCTAGCAGTGATGGTAGTCCAGAAACTACCAGCTGGAGACGAACTCTGGGTAGCCTTTGGGACAGGCAAGAACTACCGCTACATTGCAGCCCATGAAATAGCTTCCTCCCTTGGTCCAGAGAAGGCATGTGCTCTTCCAATGTTTCATGCCATCACAGGGTGTGATACTGTGTCAGCCTTCGTCGGACATGGGAAGAAATCTGCCTGGGGAACATGGAACACGCTGCCAGAACTCACTGATGCCCTGCTGAGTCTGGCAAATGCACCCACAAGCATCCAAGAAGATACAATGCATGTCATCGAGAGGTTTGTCATACTCCTGTATGACCGCACAAGCAAATGCAAGGACGTCAACAAGGCGAGAAAGCAGCTCTTTGCAAAGACGAACTCTGTTCAGAACATCCCGCCAACCTACGCTGCTCTGGAGCAGCATGTGAAGAGATCTGCCCTTCAGGGTGGTCATGTCTGGGGCCAGGCATTGGTACCAACGCCCGTGCTCCCTCCACCAACAGACTAGGGCTGGCATCGGAGTGATGATGGGCTCTACACACCACTCTGGACCACACTCCCTGAGGCATCCAAGGCCTGCTATGAGCTGGTGTCTTGCGGATGCAAGAAAGGCTGCAAAAACCGCTGCAAGTGCAAGAACGCTTCACTGCAATGCACTGGTCTATGTTTCTGTGAAGGCGAATGCCAGTAGATTGGGACAGAAAACTTGCTAACCAACATTATGATCTGTAGACATTCATAATTCTGGTGACCAGATTTGAAAAGTTCGGAATCATAATTAACATAGTGTGGCAAAATCTACGTTATTGTATTACATGTATGTACTGCAGGATTACACAAGTACTGTGCCTAGAGACTGGGCTTTTGGTCGACTATATAACTACAATCTGACCATACTGTAAACTTCCCGTACTCTGTGTATTATTTTGACTAGCAATTTTGCCAGCAATTTGAAATAAAAAAGCAACTTGAGCAATTAAAGTGTGTTCCTGAAATCAGGTACTGGTTATTAGAGGTATTATGTCATTGAGTATTGAAATCTTCATCAAATGTCCACTTTTTCCACAAAATGGCGGCCAGTTTGGGGGCCATTTTTGAGAAGATTCATCTAAATATCTGTTAAACATTTATTGATGTTAATTCTGATGTAAAAAAAGGGAATTTTGGCCCATCTAGCACCAAACTAACGACACATAATGAAGTCTATGTAATGACGTTAATGTTAAATGGCGGCCATTTTGAACAATGGCCGCCATATCTTCCTAAGGGCTAATCTTGAATGCCTCCATATCCAAAAATGTTTAGAATATATTAATCTACATGTGTGCCAATTTTGGTGCTTTTAGACCAATTTGAACAATTGGTCTGCTATGCCGCTGTACTATTACAGAGTTCATTAAACTAAAAAAAAAAAACTTGAATAAACTTAAAACTAAAACAAGATCAAATGGTTGGACAAGTATAAACAACTTATAATTAAATTATAATGAATTTACTTTAATCTAATACCTTTCTCCCCCTACAAATATTTTTTAATCAAATAGAGTAAAGGAAAAATTTATACAACCTAAAGAATAAATTAAATCTAAAAAGAGCATCAATCTCAAAAGTAAAGATAACCTTAATATAAACATGCATAGGATTATCTAATAAAGTACAACCTATTGTGCATTACACATCCTGAAATAAAGAGGTCAGCATTAAATATAACTCAATTAAACATACCAATATATAAACAGTCTAAATAAACACAAAGCCTGAAAAAAAATAATCAAACAATTCTAAAGCCAAGAGCAAAATGGTACTAAATCACAGAAAAATGATAAAGTTCTGAAATTCCAGAAGTTCTTGCTACAAATTAAAGTCATAATAAATAGCACAAAGAGCTATCTATCTGCTAATAAGAAACTAAGACTAATATAGAACAGAATATTTCTTACAGCTAATACTTAAACTAAAAACAACACTGGCAAAAAAAAAAAAATATCGCATAAATAAACGAAACAACCGAACAATGTCGGAATAAACCATAAAGTTAGCACTTGCTTTCACTCTAAATGAACACAAAGAGGAACGAGCAGGGCGAAAGAGGCAGGGAAAGACCAAAAAAAAAGAAAAAAAAAACACTTTACATTCTAGACAAGGTGTCCAGGATCTTATTATCAGATCCTTTAATATGCATAATTACCAAGTTGAGCTCTTGCAGTTGCAAGGCCTAGCGTAAAATTCTTTGGTTAGACCCTTTCATCCGTTCAATAAACACTAACGGATTATGATCCGTCCATACCTCCACTGGAAAAGAAAGATTAGTTAAGTATGGTTTAAAATGAGATATGGTACGGATAAGGGTGAGAGCCTCTTTCTCAATAGTTGAATACTTACGCTCTGCCGTTAACAACTTTTTGCTGTAGTAGGATATTGGGTACACCTCCTTGTCTTCACCCTTTCGAAAGAGAACTCCTCCAATACCTATATCACTAGCGTCAACAGCAATTATAAAGGGAGCTTGAAAATTCGGAGAAACCAAAATAGGTTTAGACATGAGAATAGTCTTAATTCTAATGAATGCTTCTTCACAATCACTAGTCCAAATGAATTTCTTATTTATTTGTAAAAGATCATTCAGGGGACGGGCAATGTCAGAAAAGTTCCTAACGAACCTTCTATGGTAGCCCATCATACCCAACACCTTTCGAACTTCTCGGATATTAGTTATAGCCTCGACATTAGCCTGTTTTGGGGCTATATGACCCAGACCAACCTCATGACCCAGATACACAACTTTAGCCTTACCAAATTCGCATTTAGCGAGGTTAATGACTAAACCCGCAGCACGGAGAGCTTCAAAAACATTACATAATCTGAGTAAATGAGTTTTCCAATCATTACTGTGGACAACAAGATCATCAATGTAAATCTCAGTACCTTCTAATCCACAGACCACACGGTTCATTAATCTTTGAAAAGTACAAGCAGCATTCCTCATCCCAAAAGGCATGACCTTGCATTCATACAAGCCGAATGGGGTGACAAATGCTGAAATCTCTCTTGCTCGATCCGACAAAGAACTTGCCAGTAGCCCTTGAGCAAATCCAATTTTGTGATATACTTTGCTGAACCAATGCGGTCTATGCAGTCGTCAATTCTAGGAAGGGGAAAGGAATCATTTTTAGTATGCGTATTAACTTTACGATAGTCCACACACACATCCGATACTGTCCATCGGATTTCTTCACCAATACTATATGAGAGCTCCAAGGACTAACAGAAGGTTGTATCAAATCATGCTTCAACATATATTCTATTTCCTTATTGACTATATCCATTTTAGTGGGATTTAGTCTATAAGGGCTTTGTTTAATTGGTGAAGCTTCTCCTACTACCACATCATGTTCAATTAAACTAGTCAATCCGGGAGTCTCTCTAACCAAATCTGAAAAAGAATGAATTAAACCTTCCCTTTCCCTTCTTTGATTTAGATCAAGATGCTTCAGATGCTCATCCAACCCATCCAAACATTGCACATTCTTGGATAGAGCATATGAAGGTACTTGATTAATAATTTCATCAGACCCATCAGGAAGCACCTCTGCCACCACAGAAACCGATTCATACCCGGTTTCCAAAGTATCAGATCTACTAGAGACATAAGGTTTCAGTCGGTTAATGTGAAAAATTCGACACTTTCGTTTGGTCCCGGGAGCTTCTATTTCATAATTAAGATCGGATAACTTCCTCAACACCTTCCAAGGCCCCTTATACCTGGGTTCAAGGAAGTTATCCGAATCAGTACCCAACACCAAAACTAATTCCCCAGGCTCAAACGACCGTGCTCGAGTTTACTTGTCATAATTACTTTTCATAGCACCCTGAGAGTTAGCTAAATTTTCTCTAGCAAACTTCCAGGCGCTAGAAAGTTTTTCTTTAAGGTTATCAACAAATTCGCCCACGTTCGTCTCCTTTATTTGATCGGACTCCAAAATTTCATATAGTATTTTATGTCCAAAGACTAACTCAAAAGGAGCCGCGCCCGTGGAGGAATTTGGATGACTTCTAAGAGCAAAGAGAGCAGAAGGAAGACCCTTATCCCATTCCTCTCCATGCTCATAGCAAAATCTCCTTAAAATTGATTTAAGAGTTTGATGGAATCTTTCCACCACTCCCTGACTCTCTGGATGGTAAGGAACACTAGTAGTGTGCAGAATGGCCAGACCTGCACACTTACTTCGAAATTCCTTACTAGTAAAATTAGTTCCACAATCAGTTTGTATCTTACGAGGGATTCCATACCTCGAAAAGAAAATTACCAACCGGTCAAATACAGCCTTAGATGTGATTTTCTTCATGGGAATGGCTTCGGGAAATCGCGATGCCCGATCCATCACAGTCAGTAAATATATAAAACCTGTTTTAGTTTTAGGCAGGGGACCTACTATATCAGCTACTAGCTCACTAAATGGCTCGCCAATAGCTGGTATAGGATATAAAGGTGCTTTTACAATTGTCTGATTAGGTTTACCTACCACTTGGCACACTGGACATTCTTTCACATATTGTTTTACTGACAATTTCATTCCTGGCCACCAAAAACATTTAGCCAACCGACGGAACATCTTCCAGACACCAAAATGACCAGAGAATGCATCATCATGAGATATATTCAATATTTGTCTCTGAAAGTGAGAAGGCACCACTATTTGCTCAATACGAGACATTTGGGGATCATTAGCAGCCAGGGGACGACTCACCCTATATAACAGGCCCCTTTTTACCCAGAATCGAGGCTTTGTCAAGTCAGAAGTGTCACCCAAATTAAAATTATACTCTCTTTTCTGGGCTTCAATAAAAGCTGTTCGATCCCAATCTGGAATTATATTATCACTACTTACTACATTACTTACTACTGACCCGGGTCTTCCTACATCTACGTCTACCTTTAAACTACTCAAATTTAACTCTTCATCATTATTTAATAAGTCTGCAGCTCTTGCTGCAGCTCTAGTGGTAACCGCCACTGGACACTTATTGATTGACAATATTGGAAATAATTCCTGGCCATCACTATTAACCATATCATTTCCTAATATGCCATCAATACCAGCTATAGGAAGACTCTCAACAACGGCCAACTCTATCTTTCCATAATACCCAGGGAATGACAACATTACCTCTGCTAAAGGAGCCGAAACTATTGTGTTCGGGAAACCTCCTAGAACAATAAAGTTCCCTAAATACTTCACCAAACCCTTCAAACTGCTTTCCAGCACTAACGAACGAGCAGACCCTGTATCTCTCAAGAACTTAACATCAATTATGACAAAATTATATATTACTTTACCAGGCCATATGTATTTATCATACTTCAGTCATTCCTGTGGATTATTATTTCCATCTCCAGGCGTACAATTACTACCACTATCACTACCAATTATGGGTAATTTTACGTCAGGAGATGTACTTGGCATTAAAGCCACAGGATTATTTTTCTGGAGATAATTTGTTCTGGCTTGACATTGAGCTTGGAAATGACCGGGTTTTTTACACCAGAAACAAGTCTTCACATTAACATTTCTCGTTTCAAAACTACCTCCATTGGAAAATACACGAATACCAGGGTTACTCGTGAATTTTCCATTCTTACTGGCATGGAAATTATTCTGAACCACAGAATTCTTAGGCTTATTATTATCACCTCTTACTCCTTTATGAAAATTCGCTGACTCTACTACATTATTAGTTTTATCTTTGCTGACGAAATTGCCTGAACCTGTTCTATGAGTCAAGACAAATTCGTCAGCCACTTGAGCTGCCTTACCTAAATTAGTGACCTTTACTTCTTCCAAATAAATTCTTAGTTCTTTGGAGCAAGATTTCTTAAACTCCTCCAAAAGCATTAGTTCTCTCAAGGAAGAAAAAGTGACAACTTGACGACTTTTCAACCAGTCGTCAAACTGTTCCTCCTTGAACCTGGCAAATTCTACATACGATAAGGAAGGATGTTTATTAAAATTTCTAAACTTTAATCTGTATGCCTCAGGGACCAAATCATACGCTTTTAAAATTAGTGCCTTTACCTTGTGATAATCCCTGGCTATCCCTTCCTCCAAGGCATTATATACCCTGACTGCCTTGCCTACCAATTTACACTGGATTAGCACCGTCCACATCTCTGGTGGCCAAGACAATCGTGTAGACACCCTCTCAAAGGCCTTGAAGAATTCCGGAACATTTTTTCATCAAAAATGGGGACCAATTTTAATGCAGCCCCAATATTAAACCTTTCAGGCTGACTACCTCGTGGGGTACTAAATTGGTTTGGAGCCCCCTGTAACCTAGCCCTTTCCAAATTAATGTTGGCCATCTCTATCTCATGCCTCCTCACCCTCTCGTTCTCCGCATGTTCCAATTTCAACAACTCTATCCTTTTACAAATTAAGTCATATTCTTGAATCTCCTTTGAATTAGAATTAATAGGAACAGTAGGAACTGCTGGCCCTAAATTCTCTTCAGATAAGAAAGGGTTTGTGGTTATATTTCCCTTTGGCAGCAAATTAGCCGGACCTTCATAAATAACTCCAGTCTGAGGAGGATCGTCAAATAATAAAAAACCTGCACCACCACTAATGCCATTATCATCTGCAACTACCCTATCATCATTTCCTAATTCACTACCTCTATCACTAATATTTTCACCAAGTAATCCTTCAGCCTCAGCCAAACCTTGCATGACACAGTTCTTTACCATTATTAGCAATTTCCTCTTTGTATCAGTCCCTTTGAACGGAATACCCAACTATCTAGCACAACTAACCAGATATTCCTTAGCTAGTATTGGTAAATGACTAATACAGTCGGCTGACCCTAAGAACTCTGCAGGACTAAACTCAAAGTCTTCCAAATTATCCATAGTCATAGGAGGGAAAGGTATTTCCAAAAAAAATAAATACTATAACCCCCACTGAAGAGCGTTCCAAAGTCCCAACTACTGTGTACACCTGAGCGCAAATCCTGGCAAGGTCGCCAGATTGTTAAGGCCGTATTTACGGCCGTAATTTCAAGGGTTCTTTCTATTCAGAAATTTGCGGTCAGTAAAAATGTAACACAGCAATTTGGGAACAAAAGAACAAACACCTCAACAAAAGTTACAATATTTATTTACAAACACACACACAAAAAAAAAGTAATGGGTTGGTAACAATAATAAGCAAAATAAAAGAATATACTAATCAAAGGAAAACCAACCTTAAGATCTTTAAAAGATCACCTACAGCTAAATTAAACCCTAAACTAAGAAATGGGAAAGTTTTAAATATGACATTTCAGGCAGCTACCTTCCAAATTACTGGCCAGAAAAATCTAAACTAACAAATTGAGATAGGTAGAAGGAAGAAAGAGAACATAAGTGGGAAACTTAATATTACTCCTACCTAGCACAAACAAACTAACTTAAACGTTAAACTTAACTTAATAAACAATGAATTATGAAAAGAATTATCTTACAAATTATACAATGGGAATCATCACAAAAAGCTTGGTAGATTGTCCCATCAGGCCATACAAGATCCAGAAGACCGTACTGCAAACAAGGGCGTGCACACCTACAGGTACTCGGCGATCCACGATCGTCGTAAATAACAATAAAAATATCTCATACCTGTAGTATGCCGCCCTACGTATCTTTATGAGTTCCAAGAACTAACTGACGCTGATGAGCAGGTCAACTGGATCAAGCTGCAATGCCTGCAGGCAATCCAAAATGCCACGGGAACACTAAGGGTGGTAGCCTCCGAGAATCCGGGACGTCAACGGATCTCGCACGCCGGGCCAACTCGTTCATAATTCCTCCGACGAACGAGGGAAGGGACGTGGCTGATGAACGCCGCGGGTGACAAACACCAGCGACCACACACAAAGTATCGAAGGACGTGATTCCAAAAACTCCCAAAAATTCCCCAAAAGGAAGTGGCAAAGCGTCAGGCTGTGAGGAGGAACTCGAACTCCCCGTCACTTATCAACACTATTCGATCAAGCCTTCCACTCGAGTCAACACAGCTCATAGGAAAGAAAACAACGATCGTTAATAAGGCACTTCAGTGGTTCACTAATACCGGGGGAGAAGGTGGTAAACAAAGCAAAACTGTGAAGTCATATGACTCTCTTACAGAGATCATTAAACTAAAAAAAAAACTTGAATAAACTTAAAACTAAAACAAGATCAAAAGGTTGGACAAGTATAAACAACTTATAATTAAATTATAATGAATTTACTTTAATCTGATAATAGATATATATATATATATATATATATATATATATATATATATATATATATATATATATATATATATATATATATATATATATATATATCGGTTATATCTACACCATTATATATTTCAAACTGTTATTTACTCTAGATTGCTACAGGTTTGAAATGGTGTACATTATGCCTTTACAAGAACATATCATTCAACAATTTCAAGGAATAATTTACCGTCTACCTCAATGACGTCACTTATAGCTACACATTGTAACGCCCTTTAACAGAAGGATTCCAATCAGCGAATGTAATTTGTAATATGGGGACAAGTTACTTTCGGGTATTCATGTCTATGGCTAATTCAGAGATGGATACATCCTAGATCTAAAATGTTTACCTCTTTCATGATATAGCATATGTCTTAAGAAGAAGATTGGATCTAGTTTCATACTTTACTGTGATGTGTAAATGTGAATTTTCCTTGACGTTCTTTCAGATGGCAATAAAACATTCGTTGATAATGAAAGGTTCAAGGTCGCTTAAGTATGGCAGAGGCAAGGGACTGTGACAATGTCCTAGAGACTGATACTGTATCCATAGTGTCAGCGCTCAAGACCCCACTTCCCTCAAGCTAGGATCATGGAGGGCCATACAATGGGTGCTGATGATTCAACAGTTAGACCTATAGCCTCACCCAAAGTCCCCACCCTTAGCTCACAAGGATGGTGAAGTTACAGATACTAAAAGAAACAATCAAATTTGAGTGGGTCTCGAAACCCAGTCCAGCAGATTTCTAGGCTACCACAACCAAAAATATAAACAATAAAATTATAAATG
>NC_090760.1:45374183-45399183 GCF_036898095.1 Palaemon carinicauda | reverse complement strand
TTTGTATGTTCAAGTTGTAATCAACTTCCATCTCTCTTTTTGGTCAAGCGGTAAAAAGACAGAGTCACTGTAACCTCAGTTTCGACTTGGGCTAGGTTCGAATCCTTGGTCGACCAGAATATACTGTATATATATATTTTTGGGCTCAGGCCATGTCGTCCTGATGGAAGTTCCTAAAGGGTAGCTTTCTAGGGGATATTTGACTACAGTGATATTCCCGGAGAATTTTACCTTAAGGTATCCAGAATTCTAACTCCTGGAGCGAATATCCCTAAATAATCTCACAGGGATATCGCATAATATCAGAGGACGTATTCTTGACACGTCACATAGCTATCTTCACCCCGAACAGTATTAACGCTTCGAGGGGGTTATAGTGACAAGAATCCGAAACGAGAATGAAAAGAGAGCCGCTCATAAGGCATCTCTCCTATTCCGTTTCCAGTGTGTATCTGATGAAGGCTGCAGTGCCCTCTTTATTCCTTTTTCGTGTAGCTCTACTATTCGGTGTTTTCCCTTATGCTCTCTCGTTATTTTGGATTTAATTCAACATTTTAATGACTTCTCCGGCCTCTTTTGCCTCTGGAAAGTTCAGTATTATCTTTACTACATATAAATGTAAGCTCTTGCCGTTTTGAATTAAATCAAAAGTGATATTAACGTTAACAAGAGCTGTTGCCTACCGGAGCCATCCTGGATGCTATCGCTCACTCTTATGGGTCATTTAGTTAGCTAGAGCAACGTTCCCGGTTTGTTTTGCTTTAATAATTTAGCTATTTAGCTCCTCTAGGAATGCTTATATTATTCCGTCAGTTTTTAGCTCTGTGATTTCGACACGGGTCGAGGTACCGATCTTGCCCTTCGCGAGGCTTCGTAGCCTAGACGTCTGGCACTAGTACTTTCATGCATGATATAAGCTTTTCTGAGTGTTATAATATTGAAGCTATAGGCAAATATTTTATACATGTAAGATATTGTTGAATGTTTTTTCCAAGATTGTATACGAGAGAGTTTCGGTGATTTAGGTAATTGATTCTCACCTTACCTAGTCTAGTATTCTAGGTACAGTAGTATACTTTCGCACATCCCCGATTGTTCTTTTCTCCTCCAGAGGCCAAGTTCAATCCCTCTCTCCCTCTGAAAGCCCTTGGCTTAATCCTAGTGGTTCTACCTGTATATTAATCAAGGTATTACTATATTAGGATATGTCTGTCCTGTCCTGATAACCAGAGTGACTGGTTTTTGGGTTTGGGCAGAACTTCAGAGTTTTTAGTCTGTGGTCTTCTTCTTCCTGGCATGGAGAATGAGTCTCCTTTTCTAGGTTAGGGGCGGACACAGGATGCTTTGCTTCCTAGTCCATGTCGGAAGGATTCTTTAAGAGATGATTCCTTCCTCTAGTGGCCTAGCAGACTGTCCTGTGTTGGTTTTTCTTCGGGCTGGAGAATGAGTTTTCTCGGTTGTCCAGCGAAATAACTTCACCTAACTTTGCTCTGGTTGGGAGGAAGATAGCAAGCATTGCCAGTCTTCCTCCCTAATAGACAACTCTTGGATAGGATGAGCTTCCCTAACTGCTGAGTGTGTCTCTTGCTAGAACGAAGTCTTTAGGACCCCGTATCCCTTCCCCACCTCTCTTTCTTTTATTTTCTTTTGGCCACAGTCCTTCTTCCGTACCTAGCATAGGTTAGGATGGAGGACCGGCTCAGCTCTCTGCCGGCTGGCATTACGTGTCGGCCGGCAGAGACCCTTTTGTTCTTTGCTGAGTGAGCCCCAGACCTCCCTTGGTCTCTCTTCCATGTCCGCCGGTAGAGCCCGGCAGGCTATGGATTCTTTGGAAGCCGGAATGCTACATTCTCCCCTTCCTTAAGTTCACTCTTTCTGGATGGAAGGTCGTATGGCATGCCGCCTTATAACCTTACATCCATACTTTTTCTCTGACTATTGTGTTGCTCCCCTATCCCGGCTGCCGGCTTGACAGCCGACAGCCGGACAGGTAGAGGTTCTCTGGTTCTTGGCTACTGTCGGCGGGCATGGGTTTTATTACCTTTGCCGGCCAGCAGTGGAAACACAGCCCGAATTTGCTGGCCGTTACGATTAGCGGCCGGCAGCCGGGTATTGGTGTTTTCAGCCGTCGGCTGGCACTGATTGCCGGCCAGCACACAGTCACGACTCAGTGGGCTGCCGCCTATTAGTTAAAGATAGTATATCTTTGAACTGTACAGGGGTAGATGCCGACCGGCACGTGCTGGCTGGCACAACAACATGCGATGTACAGTAGTTGCTATATTCGTAGTGTAGTACGCACTGCATTAGTAGAAACTGCTGTACAGAGTTTGTGATAACACTAAAGTTCTTCATCATACTTTATGTTATTTTGTACAGCCTTTTGTTGAGACCATACATTATATAGAAAGTAAGTTCTTTCTGTATTCTTTCGATCCCGTATATTAAAACTACACATTAAATTTCTGTTTAGGAAATTACATAAGGTATTCTAGTATAGAATTAACCTTAGTTTTAATATCTTGTGAGGTTAGAGCAATTGACTGGACAGGAAATACATGTATGTGTCTTTCCTTCTTTCTTTTATAGCTTTTCTATATAAGCTAAATGTTTCAATATAAGTGAAAAGCCTTCACTTGTTACTTATGGATTTTTCTTCTCTTTACAGGAGGACCATCCGAAGTGCGGGAGTGTGTTCTGTAATGTCCGCAGTAAGAACTTCTGTGGACATCAACATTGCAGGAGGCACGCAGTATGCGCAGCCTCCAGAGGTGATCTCCGCTATTGGGACCCTCAGGTTTGTACAGTATGTTCTAACCGAGGCTTTTGACGACCCCAAGTCGACGGAGTCAAGGGATGCTGCCAAGGAAATGTTACGATCCTGGGTGAGGGGTTTTCAGAAAAAACACCTCAGGCCCCTACCTTCCAAATAAGAAGATGAGGGCCTACCTTTTCCCTAAAGCATCAGCCGATGCAGTTATTCCTCAGCCTCAGGTGGAGATACCAACTGCCCAGAATCCGATAGATTCTGAAGTCTCGGCTGTTTCAAGACATCCAATTGGGCGATAGGATGTCGAAGGTGTCGGATTCTACAGAGAAGGACCTTCTAGGAGAAGGTCAAGAGGAGGAGCTGTACCAGGCTCCTCAAGTAGAAGAGGAAGAAATCGATGAGGTGTCGGTTACATTGGTTCCGGACCCAGAACCTGTTCCCTCTACATCATCTGCTATCCCAGATGATCTGGGAAGGACTCTTTCTTCTATTGTTGAGATGATCCAACAAATTCAGGAGAAGAATGATAAGAAGGAGGCTGCAATGAAACTGGAGATACGTAGACTTGCAGCATCACGTGGGCCCCAGAAGCGACTCAACGTGAAGGATCTTCCTTTGTGTTCGGATACCAATCCTTGGAGGTATGCCGAACACATGCCAATGACAATCGGGAAGATCGTCATATCTGAAAAGTTGGGAGCAATTCTCCTGGAAGAGGTGGAATTTTGGCCCAATAAAGATTCCTACCCGGACTGTTATGTCCGCCTTAGGAAGGAGCCAGCCTCAAAGGAGGAGACTGAGCCGAAGGAGGTCATAGTTTTTGACCATAGTAAAGCTCAGGCGTTACTATCGAGCTCGATGAAAGAGAGGGGCTTCACGAACTCAAAGGTGCCAGCCTTGAGTAAGAAGCTTCCCTCCTTTGTGGCCTCTCTTACCAGAGCCTTTCCCTTCATGGAAAAGGGATATAAGGCAGCCTTAAAGGCGGTGGAGGCAGGGAAACCATGCCCCTCCTTGGAGGTGTGTAAGCCGTTATCTCTGACCTTGCCTTTGGACCAAGGAGACCGGAAGGACGTACACCTTACCTTCTCAGTCGGGAAGCTGGAAGCTGATATTGCTGAACGTCAGTTTGGTGAGGAACTCCCTAAACTGTCGGAGGTTCTCTTACGCAGAGAACAAGAGATGAAGGAAAGACTTGCGGCATCGATGTCGTTGCAAACGACATAAGAAACGATGGCAAGTGACCCCAAGATCCAGGACATGTTCATGGTAGTGGCCAAAACCCATCTGGCCACAGTTACGAAGGATCTCTATAGCTTTATTAAAGCTAGGAGAGCCTGTAGAGAGTTCGTGTTCGCCTCGGCTGCGGTGAGGCACGAACCGAGGCAACCTCATTGGGAAACCTCTTTCATAATGATGTGGTTAAAGACAGCAACAACAGCAACAAATTCTTGTGACCGCGGTGCCTCAGATAATGGTACAACCTCCAACCACATACCAGCTGGTACCTCAACAAATGGTGACACAGTCGCCAGTTTTTAATCCAACCTTCGAAAGGCAGACTTCTTCCTTTCGTTCGAAGGCTAGAGGAACAGCCAGAGGTTCTTCTAGACGCCCTTCAAGAGGAAGGGGATCCAGGGGAGGACGCGGTCAAGGAGGCAAGGCCTCAGGTCCATAACAGCAGAAGTGAGATGCTTCCAGTAGGAGGGAGGCTACAGCTATTTAGGGATCGCTGGACCTTCGATCCCTGGGCCCACAGCCTAATAAAGAGTGGACTAGGTTGGAGTTGGAGCAGCCCTCCACCTCAATTTCCTCAGTTCTCCCAACACTCAACCCCCGTTCTGGAAGAATACGCCCGAGAGCTCTTAGACAAAAGAGTAATCCAGAAAGTTAAGTCCATCAAATTCCAAGGGAGGCTGTTTTGTGTTCCAGAGAAGGACTCAGAAAAACTCAAAGTCATTCTAGACTTATTGCCACTCAATAAGTTCATAGTGAACTATACGTTCAAAATGCTCACACTTTAACACATAAGGACCCTACTGCCCAAGAGGGCATATACTGTCTCTATAGACTTGTCTGACGCTTATTGGAATGTTCCAATTAATCGTCACCTCTCCTCCTACCTAGGCTTCAAGTTACATAGAAAACTTTACGCCTTCAGAGCCATGCCTTTCGGGCTAAACATAGCCTCAAGGATTTTCACGAAGCTCGCGAACGCAGCCGTCCATCAATTACACATAAAGGGGGTCCAAGTAGTAGCCTACTTGGATGACTGGGTGGTGTGGGCAGCATCCAGGACAGAATGCATGCAAGCTTCTAAGATAAAGATCCAGTTTCTGGAACATCTGGGATTCAAGATCAATATAAAAAAGTCTCGACTTTCTCCAGCTCAAATATTTCAGTGGTTGGGAATCCACTGGAATTTGGAGTCACATCAACTTTCCATTCCTGGGAAGAAAAGGAAAGAAATAGCAGGATCTGTCAAAAGACTGCTGAAATCCAAACGGATATCAAGACGCGAACAGGAGAGAGTGCTGGGCTCTCTACAGTTTGCTTCAATAACAGATCCAGTGCTAAGAGCACAGCTAAAGGATGCAACAGGAGTCTGGAGGAATTACGCATCAATCACGCGAAGAGATCTAATAAGACCTCTACCGACTCGACTGCGAACGCTTCTCAAGCCGTGGTCCAATGCCAAGCAACTGAAGAAATCAATACTTCTTCAACCTCCTCCCCCGTCAGTATCTATCCACACAGACGATTCAAAGGAAGGCTGGGGAGGTCACTCTCAACAGAAGGGAGTCCAGGTAGCTTGGTCCAATCTTTTCAAGTCATTTCACATCAACTTTCTAGAAGCCATGGCAGTACTTCTGACTTTAAAGAAAGTATCTCCTCGCCACTCGACCCACATAAGACTGGTTCTAGACAGCGAGGTGATAGTGAGATGCCTGAATCGACAAGGGTCGAGGTCACCTCAAATCAACCAAGTGATGTTGGCCATTTTTCGTTTGGCAGAAAGGAAGAAATGGCACCTGTCAGCAGTTCACATTCAAGGGTTCCGCAATGTGACAGCGGATGCTCTATCCAGGTTTACACCAATAGAGTCAGAATGGTCCCTAGATGCATGATCGTTCTCCTTCATCTCGAGTTAAGTCCCGGAGCTGCAGATAGACCTCTTTGCGATGAAAGACAACAAGAAAATAGATCATTATGTGTCCCCATACGAGGATCCGCTAGCGGAGGCAGTGGACGCTATGTCCCTAGACTGGAACGGATGGTCCAGTATTTAACTGTTCCCTCCGCACAACCTCCTTTTGAGGGTTCTTGACAAACTGAGATCCTTCAAAGGGAAGGCGGTAATAGTGGCCAACAAGTGGCCAAATAGCATGTGGTTCCCTCTGGCATTGGAACTACGCCTAAAATTTGTACCGCTACCGGATCCATCCCTGTCTCAGCGAGTACAGAAGTCGACTGTCTTCGCTTCATCACAGAAAACAAGGAACATACATCTCATGATTTTCTCTCCTTAGTGAGGAGGAAAGGGTGAGCAGCCGACACAATACTATTGTTAACTGAATCTATTTCCAGACCCAACGTCTCTTACCAAGAACAAGCTACCCACCATGAGGTGGGGTCCTTAGAGAATCTGCCCTCTGAAGGAAGATGTATCTCTATGTCCAGTGGGGTGCCTAAAGGTCTATCTTCATAGAACTTCAGACTTTATGGGAGGACAGCTGTTTAGAGGAGAAACCTCGGGCTCAAAGTTATCTATAACTAAGGGCGAAACTCACCTGTGTTATTCGCAAATCGGGTCCTGACAGTACACCGGCTAGTCATGATCCGAGAGGAGTTGCTTCTTCCATAAAATTTCCTTATTTATATGGACCTTGAACATCTTTGTTCGTACACCAGCTGGTGGTCATCCAAGGTGTTCTTTATGCACTATGCGAAGCAAGTGCAGCAACTCAAGTAGTCTGTGGTAGCAGCAGGTAGAATCCTTTAACCTTCTGTTTTAAATCTGCGAGGAACAGTGTAATTAATTTGGGACGATTAATTAAGAGGGTGGGTGTGTAGTCACTGTATGTACTACACACTGAGCGATAAGCCACGAAAGTGTCCTTACGGACTGTTCCATTGACGTTGGTGAACTATAGCATAATACGGACACTTGTGCCAAGCGTTTCTTACGTTAGTGTAATTAAACAGTATACAGTCTGTAGCATTATTCTTAATTCAATTGAAGTGGCAAATCTGTTACATGGTAGATGAAACAATATTTTCTGTTGACTGTTTTCTTTGTGCTTTAATGGATAACATCAACTTTTTAAAAATTTTATAAAGGTAGATCTGATATGCAGGTTTATTAAGTTTTAATAAACTAGTTCATAGTGAACCTTGCGTTTTATTCGCCCACACTCATTTTTATTAGATATGTACTGAGCATTAAGATTAGAATATGGATATATTTATCATGGTATGTCTTTTAAGATTGTTCCCTGATTCAAGCAAAAGTCCACTCTCTTTAACCCTTCCTTAGGAAGGGTTGACGTGGTATCCTAACGGGATAGTGGCAGAGATGCAAAATTTTTTCCTATGCGGATACGACCTTTATCCAATAGTTATTAAGAGTAGTCACATTGGGGAAGGTGTCACAAATTCATTCTGACTTTGGCAACTCTTATACAAACTTTGCTTTATAATGTATAGGGCGAGACCACTATACAAGCTTGTCATTTTGTTATCCATAAGTTATTATGTACTCCTCGAGACTTTTCCAGAGTCTAGTATGACTCATCCCTGTAGGGGGCAGGAAGCACTAACATAGTTCATGCTTAGATGAAATGATGTATGACGGTAACATCATAGGTCTCTAGGTCTAGATGGACCAGGAAAATACTTTCTTGAGAGTACGGCACCGATTGAGAATCCACAGATACAATAATGCTCTGGTAAACTTCCATCAGGACGACATGGCCTGATCCCAAAAAACGGATTTTGAGCGAAGCGAAAAATCTATTTTTGGGTGAGGTAGCCATGTCGTCCTGATGGACCCGCCCTTCCTTTTATTGTAAAAGGGCTTATTGACCCCTCCCTATAATACAGTATATGTAGCACCTCGTATATCGCTACAAGGAATAAAGAGGGCGCTACCGCCTTCATCAGATACACACTGGAAACGGAATAGGGGAGATGCCTTATGAGCGGCTCTCTTTTCATTTTCGTTTCGGATTCTTGTCACTATAACCCCCCCCCCCCGAAGCGTTAGTACTGTTCGGGGTGAAGATAGCTATGTGACGTGTCAAGAATACGTCCTCTGATATTATGCGATATCCCTGTGAGATTATTTAGGGATATTCGCTCCAGGAGTTAGAATTCTGGATACCTTAAGGTAAAATTCTCTGGGAATATCACTGTAGTCAAATATACCCTAGAAAGCTACCCTTTAGGAACTTCCATCAGGACGACATGGCTACCTCACCCAAAAATAGATTTTGAGCGAATATATATATATATATATATATATATATATATATATATATATATATATATATATATATATATATATATATATATATATATATATATTTGATGCGAGAAGTCAGAGAAATGACAACTGTTGTAAGTGCAAAGTTTCAGAATAACTGTTGAATGGTTTGTACCACCCGATCGTACATAGTAACGCTATTTCTCTTTTTGGTATATATTATCCTTTGTATCTTCGCTCCCCCCTCGCACTGACAGCAACTTGCATCATCCTTCATTGTTAACTGTCAACAGAACTGGTTGCCGGTTGGACAAGAAATAGCATGTTTGTATTTTTTGACCTTCTTGCTGTGACCTCGTGTGTATATATACCCGATATGTTTATAATAAAGTACTCAGTTGCAATCATCCACCCTTTGGCTCACAACCTCTCTTAGCTCGTCACAGGTTGATCTTTGTACATTATAATATGCTGATCAAGGATTGTGTAAAGAAATAGCAGAAACTGGTAAAAGATTATAGAAGTGTTTGGAGATGAGGAATTAAGAGTAGATGCTAGCAAGAGTAAATTAAGGAGCATAAATGAAATGTGGTAGAAAGAGCCATGGATGTTAGGATGTATTTTTTAGTAATGGAAGTAGTTGAGAAGAGATGTGAAATAGGATAATGTGATTAGAGATGAGTTGACCGACCAAAGAGGTGATGCATGAATTGTGTGATCAGAAGATTTACTAGATAACTGAATTTTCTGAAGATATATGAAGGAATTTTCTGGTCAACCAAACTGTAGAGAAGTGAAGTGAGAAGGCTGAATGAAAATGAAAGAAAATGGTTGAAGAGGTCGAACGAAATATTTGTGTTGTGCACATCCTGTTAACTATTTAATAGAGTTAAATATTTGGGTATATGTAAAAGAGGTAGTAAAACAGTTAACAGAGAAAATTATGTATCGAATTATTTTGAGGTGATTCGGTCATGCAGACAGCATTAAAGAAACTAGTTTAGTAAAACTGGTTTATGATTCATATATTCAACGAAGTATATAGCCAAGAAGGCAAACAAGTTTAAGAGATGGCATAAAACATGCATTAGAAATTCATGGGCCTTATGTCCAGAAAATTCAAACATGAGTAGGTTCATTCAAACAACATTCGATGGATGATTGAGTTGCAGTGATGAACAACAAGTAGGCTGGACTATTACCTTACGACTGACATCGGTTTCTAGTCCATTGTTCCAAGGAGTTTTGAATTCATAGTAGCAGCAAATGTCCAGGAAGGAACATGGGACCCGAACAGGACCTGACCTCCACATTATTTGTTATTTTACCTGTGGTAAAGGTAGGCGTCTGATGCGGGGTTCGTCCTTATTCTCACTTCGTTAATCTTTAGTAATTTCTTTTATATATCATTGATGTATTTTCAGTAGGTTTTTATTTCGTGTTTTTTTTTATTAACAGTAATGTAAACTTTACTTTACTCCTACTCCTGATTTCCTTCTTTTTGAATTCTGTAAAATAAATTATCATACCGTCATTAGTTTTTTCTTACCATTGAATTATCATTGCAATATAAAATGTTTTAGTACTCTTGAGTATCATTACTGTAACATATAGAAATATTATCAAGTGAGTGACATCATTCCCTGTTAAAATGATTAGTGAATTATATGAGGTCATAGATACCTATATTTTGCATTGGCAAGAAGCAGTGTTCTTCATAATAGGTTGTGGGAGTACTTTTGGTAAAGACACAAATGACTTGAGAGTGTTCTATCCAGAGTTGATCGTAAGGAGGTATTCATTACAAATAAGATAAATGACTAAATCTCTCTCTCTCTCTCTCTCTCTCTCTCTCTCTCTCTCTCTCTCTCTCTCTCTCTCTCTCTCTCTCTCATATATCATGTCATGTGTGAACTATAAAGACAAGATGACAGAATAATCCGACTCGCACGGAAATCTAATGCATGAGCTTGTTTTTAAGTGTTGTTTGCGATCGTCGCTTTTCGTGAGTTTTGGTGCTGTTGACCTGAAAGGTCATATTTTTTGACTTGCATTATAAACATTGCGGAAAGAATTACTGCCATAGACTCTATGCGATCGCGAAAATAACTCCAGAATGTCTAAGAGTTTCAAGGTCTAGAATCGGGTTTCTTTTTTAGCTCTATTCTTAGTTTTACATTCATTTGAATAATCAGGCCTTAAATCCCCAAACTAAGGAATTTCTAAATAAACCTTAAGCCTCTGAGGTTCTCATGACATCTGGTGTAACAGGTAGAAACTTATGAGACACAGATACATGCACAAAATTCAACAAACAATATGATTTGTAATGATGCTTTTATTTACGTCTACTTAAATTTAGCAGTTCATGTGTTTTCTTTTTTTTTCTTTCTCACTTTGATTTCTTCTTACTACCTTTTAGGTTTTTATGAATAACCGGATAACCTTTTTTAAGTATTGAATCAAATTCAATAAATGGTCGATTATATAATTTTAGAAATAAATGTTGAAGCTCATGCAAAATCTGGAAATAGGTAAATCAAGAACAGCAACAGGGTCGCGGCAATTCAAATTAACTGGAATACACACAAAAAAATTGTATCCATGTGTGCAAAAGATGCAATGTACGAGATGAATAGCTGGCGTGATTTTTGTTGAAAAGAAATAGTTATGTGTGTTTGGGTTTACGCATTATATCGAATGTGTGAGATTTCAATATCATTTTCGTAACTGTTTTTATAACAATACTCCATTATACACGTGCATCCGTGCCTTTAAACCAAGCACGTTTTCAAATAGATATTTATATTTCTCTTATATTGATACATACGGACACAAATAAAAGTTTAGCTTACTTACTCTCTTGTGTTTGTATTGTTAACCAAGTTAATCTTAGGATAAGAATATATTTCAAAAAGAAAACAGGGCAAAGGTTAAGGACCAATCTCAGAACAAGAAAATTCTGTCTTGGTTTATATGATTTTATCTCTTTCTCAACCAACTTCCTTCCCGTCCACTCGGAGTTATGAACCTCCTGAGGACTGATTGGAATTAAAACGGATATAGACAACCATCTCCACCTCTCCTTAATCTTGACACTTTCCTCCTATTTTAGATATTAGACTTGCTTTCCATCTGCCTTGAGAAATTTATTTTGTTTTGCCTTCTTCCTCTTGTTTCTCCATTTGAACTTTCTTGGCCAGCAAGTGTTTTCAAAAGGAAACTTTAATGTCTCGCTTGTCTGTTAGTTTCTTGATGTGTCTAAAAACCTTAGATTAAAGGAAAAGTTTTTTTTATCATTCCAGGAGAATATATTCAGTAGATAACCCATTCCAGAAGCTCCAATAATCTACCACATGGACTCATTTTCGTCATTTCCTGATGTCCAGTCAGATACACAGGATTTCTCCTGACTCTGATAAGTATATTTTGTAAGTAAACTCTATGGTAATAATAATAATAATAATAATAATAATAATAATAATAATAATAATAATAATAATAATAATAATAATAATAATAATAATAATAATAATAATAATAATAATATGTTTCATCGAAGATAATTGCTGTCTCAGTAGCGTTAATTTTGCAGTTGAGCTTTTCTAAAGCTTGTATTTTTCTTCTGTTTTCAGTACTGCATTCTAACAGTATCTATATGATGTTGATCCAGCCATACACGCAGAGGACTGGCCGTAGGGTTTGAACTGCTGGAATGGAGTGGCATTCCTGTCCTGTGAAAAATCCCTTCACTCACTACGGATTTGCCTGCTTAGTTCATGAGGATGGTAGACCTAGAATTACATGCCTACGTTTTTGGTACTTGTGTACCAAATTTGGCAAAATTCGGGATATCAAGTACAATAGGTACAATCAATTTTGAAAATGCTTTATACTTTGTTTAGTTTTCTACTTATCATAACTAGGAAATCTGACTTGAAATAATATAAAGGAACGTGATATGCATTCTCTATCGGCTTTTATTATTATTATTGTTGATGTTGTTATTATTATTATTATTATTATTATTATTATTATTATTATTATTATTATTATTATTATTATTATTATTATTATTATTATTATTGTTATCATTATTATTATTATTCCAAGTCCAATCTGATCTGTTACCCTTCCAAAGATGATAGGCCTCCTGCTCCTCCAAATAAGCACGTCTATAATCATCATTGAGCCATGGTATGTCCTTCACTCGGTCCCTTAACACACGAGAAGGGATATACCCATCAATTATGTTAACTAGAATCTTATTCAAAGAGACAACATGATCAACAATACTAAACAACTGCGTCCAATTCAAGCCCCAAAGATTATGCAAAATCTCTTTACTATTATTATTATTATTATTATTATTATTATTATTATTATTATTATTATTATTATTATCATTATTATTAGCCAAGCTACAACCCTAGTTAGAAAAGCAAGATGCTATATGCCCAAGGGCTCCAATAAGCAAAAATAACCCAGTGAAGAAAGGAAATAAGGAAATAAACAAATGATGAGAATAGATTAACAATAAATCATTCTAAAAACATTAACAACGTTAAAACAGTTATGTCCTATATAAACTATTAACAATGTCCAAAACAGATATGTCATATATAAACTATAAAAAGACTCATGTCAGCCAGGTCAACATATAAATATTTGCTCCAACTTTGAACTTTTTGAGTTCTACTGATTCAACTACCCGATTAGGAAGATCATTCCACAACTTAGTAACAGCTGGAATAAAACTTCTAGAATACTGTGAAGTATTGAGCCTCATAATGGAGAAGGCCTGGCTATTAGAATTAACTCTCTGCCTAGTATTACGAACAAGATAGAATTGTCCAGGGAAATCTGAATGTAAAGGATGGTCAGAGCTATGAAAAATCTTATGCAACATGCATAATGAACTAATTGAACGACGGTGCCAAAGATTAATATCTAGAACAAGAATAAGAAATTTAATAGACCGTAAGTTTCTGTCCAACAAATTAAGAGGAGAATCAGCAGCTGAACACCAGAAAGGAGAACTATACTCAAAACAAGGTAGAATGAAAGAATTAAATAACTTCTTCAGAATAGATTGATCACCGAAAATCTTGTAAGATTTTCTCAATAAACCAATTTTTTGTGCAATTGAAGAAGACACAGACCTAAAGTGTTTCTCAAAAGTAAATTTTCTGTCGAGAATCAAACCTAAAATTTTAAAAGACTCATACAAATTTAAAGAAACTTTATCAATACTGAGATCCGGATGTTGAGGAGCCACCGTCCTTGACCTACTTACAATCATACTTTGAGTTTTGTTAGGATCCAGCTTCATACCCCATAATTTGCACCATTCACTAATTTTATCTAAATCTATATTAAGGGATTCACCAACCACAGATCTACATTCAGGGGATGGAATTGATGCAAAGAGAGTAGCATCATCTGCATATGCAACAAGCTTTCCAGTTTACTTGAGATTTCATATAAATGTTACATGATTATGATCCATCAGGGACAGGCAGCTCAGTCTTCACTACTAATGAAATCAAGGGATGATCAGATGTCCCAACTGGAGAACCAGCCTTACTAGTTATAACGCAAGGGGAATCGGTGTATACGAGGTTCAAGCAGCTACCAGACCTTTGAGTAACTTCACTTATGATTTTAAAGCTCTGAAGCCATAGCTTTTGTCCGGTACGAAGATAACGTAGTATTTAGTTCTCTTGAAGTCATTATAGGACTATCTTTTCTGTTTATCTTCTTAATCCGGGACTCAATTGTCTCCTGGGAGAAATGTACTAAAAGGATTTTTTGGCCCTCTCTAGAGATTATCTCATCCTGAAGCAAAACTACACTTTTTATTAGGCGTACTTGTTTTTACGTTAATTTATAGACATTTGAAAAGGATTGTGTTTATGTAGGCAGAGAGAAAATGTGGCAGGAAACATAGGTTGAAAAAAAAATATAATTATCGGCAGCTACTTATTTATCAAGTATCCAATTTTAGATCCTTGTTTTTTCCCATGAAGAGTATTCATAACAGTTAATCAGAATATTCAATTACTTTTCCATTGTATCAGAATCTGTTTATTATCAGAAAACAAGATACTATTCCATAAATAACATATCATATTATGTAGTTTAAAAGACAAAATAGGTTATGAAAAACTAAATGTAATTCAACTAAATCATAACATGATAAATAAAAATGAGGAGAAACCCTGAAATAGAGAGCAATGAAATGCAAAATATTACAAAGTTGGTAAGGAAATGTATAGTATGACAGACGGAAATTTCAAACAATAGAAAGGAATAAATAGAAGTTACTCTACCGATAAGATTACTGCATTAAAGAATGTCATAAGAGATAGTGATAGGAATGACAGATTTCTATTACTTTTGATGAAAAAAAATAATCAAATGATATGTGTAATATACGCAAAATATGGTAATTGTTTACAACACAATGCTCTCCATTTACTCCAAAATAATGCAATCCTGCAGTTCTCATATTCTTACACAGTAATTAGGTGGTTATTTGAATTCTGGGAAAACAATAATTAGCAAGATATGTTGAGGAAGGGGGAAGGGGTTATAAAAAGAAAATAGCTTGGTTTCCCCACTTAACAACTTGGAACTGACAGGTCAACATAGTCAACCAAGCAGAATTCATGATGCCAGCGTACATAAACAGAAGTTCGTGATGCCAGCGTACATTTGATATACTGTATATTCAAAATATACTTAATCAAAACTTCAGTGAATATTCAAAAGTGTCATTATTTGTAAATTGCAAATCTTATGGACACTTTTGAGTAATTAATCCATTTTTAATTAGGCATATTTTGAATATACAGCATATCAAATGTACGCTGGCATCACGAACTTCTGTTTATGTACGCTGGCATCACGAATTCTGTTTGGTTGACTATGTTGACATGTCAGTTCCAAGTCGTTTAGTGAGGAAACTGAGATTTTTTCTTTTTATAACCCCTTCCCCCTTCCTCAACATATCTTGCTAATTATTGCTTTCCCAGAATTTAAATAACCACCTAATTACTGTGCAAGAAGATGAAAACTGCAGTACTGCATTATTTTGGGGTAAATGGAGAGCTTGGTTTTGTAAACAATTACCAAAAATATAAAGGTATAAGTGATAAAAAATGAAAAAATAGATAGTCTCGAAAGTAATGATATAAATCGTAAGAATTGGCCACTAGTCATAACAAATATAACAATAAATAGTCTCTATTGTGAAATTTAATCAGTTTATCATTAGATTATAAAAAGCCCTCTGGTCAAAGAACAAAGTATGGTTGTCTAATGATAATGGATTTGCCAAAATAGAATAGGTGAACCAGCCCAATCGCCATGCTACTCCGTCCCAACATACGCAAAAGGTTTGCAGGGATAATGCTAATATCGGCGAGACTGGACGGTCCAGTCAAACATGCTAAAAGAATGACAGGACAGGCTAGTCGTGCCGGGTTTATCCTGTTTACCCCCATACACATTAAGGATTGGCTGGTTCACGCCAATCTCGGTCAAATTACCAAGCCAGTCCTCTGCGTGTATGGCCTGTTTTAGTCATTTGTAAGGCAGAGCTAATTGCTTAGAAAAAGTCTATAATTTTAATAAAAGTAAAATTGTCGTGATTGGTACAATTAAAGTATGGCTGCTACGCATTACAAGAGGGCACTGAGTGTCCCCTCCTATCATTAGAAGAAATTTGGCTAAGGCCCTAAGGGATGGTGAGCAGGCTCCTTATATACGTCGTAGCTGGCTCGTCATATTAGCCACAGGTCGCTGATTGGTCTCTCGTGAGCAGTCCATATCTGGTCTGGGAAGAAGCTGCATCCTGGGCTGAGGCACTCACTGGGAGAGTCTCCGTCGGAGTGAAGTTGACATTCAGCTCATAATTGTTGGAGTTGGCTGGAGTCAGGGCTTAGGTGGGCCCAGCCACGCTCCCAGAGCAACACGCTGATTTGCCAACACACTGCCTGAGCAATAATCGTAGTCAGGCAAACTTTTCAGCCACCCATATTCCATATTTTGGGAGTCCAGAGCTGCTTGCTGATTGGGTAAGTCCCTCACTGGGAGAGTCTCAGTCCCAAGCAAGCTACTGGGCTGCTCATCTCCATTGAAACTGTCATTGTACCTTTGGCAGTAGGGAAGGAGGAACATCTCCTGGGGTGTGTTCAAGGTAGATTTCTCTTGTTGGATGAGCAGGGGCCCCAGGATACTAAGCCTCCTGCAGTCTGGCCTCTTCGAATGATCTTTATATTTCTTATGACGTCCTCTCAAACCGCGTTCTTGTTGTGAGCAAGCTGGTGGGTCTTGATGATTTTCTGTTGGATATGGCAGGACAATCTTTATGAGAGTCTCATTATTGTCATTCAAAGTAACGTCTGAGACATCCACAGACTGGGCATTGATAGGAATAAACAAAGTTGGACCTCTTCTGAAAATCCTGCATGGGAGGGTCTGGGATATTTTGCATAGTGAGGGATCTGGTCTTCAGGGCCTGATAATAAATGGTGGGGATGACGTTAGAGTCTTCTTGAATGAGGATGGCATGGATCTTGATGATGTTCCTCATGGTCTTCTCATACTGTTGATTCTGGCTTTGCATGATGTCTTTGTGGTATTAGTTGATACTATAGGATAAGATATCCACAGTAATATGAGTTTGACACGAAGTATTCTGAAAAAGATTCTGGTCCAACGGCACTAGGTCTTTTGATAGAGTATAGAAGGCCTACGCTCACTGCTGGGCTTGATCTCGTACCAGTTGTCCATAGCACATTTGACCTCTCCATTGACATGCCTGTTGGAGAAGCCATTGTTAACATGGACCTGGGTAATCCTATCTAGTTCCCTGTGGGTTTCCGTCAAAGAAGAACAATGGGAGAGAGCCCGACGAAGGTAGGCCCGTCTATTGGCAAAGAAACGGAATGCATATGCAGAAAATAATAATTTGTTTTTTAGTTTGTCATTTGGCTCGTAAAAAGGTTTGGCTGCTTGTGACGCTCTTCTTTCTACAAAGAAAGTTATTAGGATCAGGTATAAGTTTAGTGATACTTCTCTCGAAATCATGCTGACTCAGTTCTCAAGTATTTTTTCATCATCATTCTTTTTTACCAATATACAGTATAGCAACGATCAGTTGCTGATAGACACAATCAGAACTGCAGGAATATAATCGTCCTTGTATGTGAATGAGCCTTGAAAATTATTGCTCACTTGCACATATAATATAACTCTCTACATCTCTCTCATATCCTAAGTATATACTTGTGGTTGCTGAGTCTTTTAACAGACATCCAGCTTAAATTCCACAAGGTACAAATTATGGGGGACCAAGTTACGTTCTAACAAAAACTCACGTTTTAATTCCACATAAAAATATATTTATAATGAGAATGTTCCATGCTATTTCTTTTAGAAATAAATTTTTTATGAGGAAGTTTTTTTTAATATTGTCCCCCAGTCAGGTCTTCAAACAGTGACTCATTTTAAATATTTGAAAAATCTTGAAGTATTTTATGAAGATTATTCCTAAACAAATTGTAGCACCATCATACAATCAGTTCTACAAAATTTTACCTGAATTTTATTTTGATCGTCCTTTTTTCAACTATCTTCTTGTCAGACTACACCCCTGTACTAGATAATATGTAGTGGATTTTAGGTGTTGTCTTTTCTAAAGTATATGAGGTTCAATACCCAGCAGTATTCAAAAAGGTCTATCCTGCTCGTAACCAAATTTTGGAATGATTATCTTTATCATATTCTTCAGACTTGATAAAGCTACAGCTACAACTATAGCTACAGTATAGGGGGATAGAATAGGGGGGGTGGGGAATTATTATTTTGTAAGGATTTGGAGGGAGAAATGTTAAAAGGAAGCACAGTGGGAGGTGAAAGATTGAGGCTGAACCAATAGCTCTTTATTGGAGGTTTTTTGTGCCAACATCATGCCTTGTGGATTACCAGGAGGCAGCCTCCAAGGGACTCGAGTTTTCATGATTATTCCTTTTCTGGTACTTATCTATTTATTTATCCTTATCTACTTTTTGTTTTATTTTAATATTCTTTATTTGGTTCGTCCCGCAAATGTTTTTGCTTTGAGGAGGCTGATATATATTTTATCCTGTATGATACTTTAGCTATCATTTATCTTATCTATTTTACTTTTTTTATTTACCTTACTTTCTTTTCTTTGACATTCATGTTTTTATAGTTTAATGTTAATTTTTTGTTTCCTTCTTCTTAATAGATTCATTTTCCCGTTTGGAGATCTCAGGCTTCCATCACTTTGAGTTAAAGCTGATAGTAATATCTATAAACAGATATTAGCTTGCATGTGTATATGTATGTTTTATAATAGCTACCAAATACTTATATGATGGAATCTTAATACAAATCTTTCTAAATGTCATGGGCTCAGATAAAAAAATCGATGTAACACGATTTAAGACCTCAGTTACTTCCACTTCTGTTATCACTAAAGAATACAGGATATCATGTAATCTCATCATAATCTGGCAAAGTGGAAACCCTTTATTGAGTATTTTTTCTATAGCCTAAGGATTTAAGTATTTCAGTTATATCCAATAAAAAAACTATTTATCCCTTGAACGATATTTCACTTAACTTTTAATGAAGATCTTCAAACATCTTCCTCTAAAAAATACCAGTCTTTTCTCGCACCGAAGCCGGTTGTAAAAGTTCTGAAGTTTCCTCGATTTCCACACCAAATTCAGAGGAAGAAGTTAAGAAGTTACGCTTATTGAATAACAATAAAAGGAAGATATCTATAAACGATCATATACTATAGTAACCTGGTATATTAGATCACGTCCTCTTCCTAATATTAGCTTTTGTAACGAAGTTATATGTTAAGGTTGAGTTGGTCTTATTACGTCGTGAAGCATTTTTATCAGAGAATACAAAGCCTATGGGATACAAAGGAATGTATTAGATTCCCTTTCCAATATCGTTAGAATATCTCTATTGCATTAAGATTCCTATCAATAGAAGACACAAGATCTTCTCGTTACCGTTCCGAAGATGAGCTGTAACAAAGATTCTCTTTGTAGTGTCTGTGCTTATTATGGGTAGCTGTTTATGATGTTTCCTTTAATGTCGTGTGCAATCCTTAGCGCGCGCACACACACACACACACATATATATATATATATATATATATATATATATATATATATATATATATATATATATATATATATATATATACATTACTTGTAAAAGCAAGATATTATAAGCTACAATATGGAAAATAGCCGAGTAAGGTAAGGAAGTAAGGAAATTGATAGAATAGTGAGTGTGCCTGACAACTCTACCCGAAGAGAGTGAAAGATGATTTAGAGATTATGGCACTACCAAAGACTAGAAAACGATAGTTTCATTTTGGAGCATACTTGTACTGTACTAAAAGGGCTGCCTACTGAAGCTTAAGAGTATCTTTTACACATACCAAGTGAAAGCAGCCACTAAAATATTACATTGTATTAATTAACCCTTTGAATGAAGAAGACTTTTTCGGTTATTTTTGTGTTGTCACGTGTCTTTGGACAGAGGAGATTGTGTAAACACCGGGCAAGACTGAATAGTGTAGGCAAAGGAAGAATAAGCCATAACAAAGAAGGGATACAATGTATTACGATTCTCTTGTGGTATATATATATATATATATATATATATATATATATATATATATATATATATATATATATGAATATATATGTATATGAATATACATATATAGATATATATATATATATATATATATATATATATATATATATATATATATATATATATATATATACATATATATATATGAATATATATGTATATGAATATACATATATAGATATATATATATATATATATATATATATATATATATATATATATATATATATATATATATATATATATATATCTATATATATATATATATATATATATATATATATACATATATGTATATATATATATGTGTATATATATAT
Source organism: Palaemon carinicauda (assembly GCF_036898095.1). Lineage (NCBI taxonomy): Eukaryota > Metazoa > Arthropoda > Malacostraca > Decapoda > Palaemonidae > Palaemon > Palaemon carinicauda. The sequence goes on along the minus strand of NC_090760.1, from coordinate 45,378,890 downwards.
ATATATATATATATATATATATATACATACATATATATATATATATATATATATATATATATATATATATATATATATATATATATATGTATATATATATATATATATATATATATATATATATGTATATATATATATATATATATATATATATATATATATATATATATATATATATATATATATATATATATATATACATATATATATATATATGTATATATATATATATATATATACATATATATATATATATATATATATATATATATATATATATATATATATATATATATATATATATATATATATATACTTACGAAGCATGTCTAGCTTAGGAGTAAATATTTTATTCATGTATTTCGTTTTTGTGTTTAAGAGATGTATAGACAGCTCATAAGTTGAGTTCCAGTTTCGTAGGTTCAAGCAATGTATCTAAATTACATAAGACTATAATTCTTAATATGTAAATTAACGTTATTTTTAAGAATTAACTCAAGTGTTTTGTTAGGAAGTCTTTTGTAAACTTGTTTAGGTATGCTGTATGACACACTCGAGGCATGAGCACGAGTGATTACATCATTTTTATTTTTCCACGTGGTTAGCAAGTGGTCCCGAGAGGTAGGTGGGCAGAGTTAGCTGAGATAGGGTTGCAAGCCAAGTTAGTACACCCTCATCAAATTTACTACGTTGGCAACCTTACGCTAGTAGAGCCTTGCCCCCGGCCCATATATATTATATAGCACCAGGAAGGCATAATCAGCAGAGGAGATCCAGGCTATCCCTTTGAAAGAGCCAAAATTCGCCTGCCTTCTCTTCTCTGAATTGTGTTTCCTCGCAAACATGTAGTGTGCTAATGTAAGTACTTTTTTTAAAATATATTTCTGTAACAAGCCCGGTGAGATTTAAGTTAAACAGTGAACTGCATTAAAAATTTTGCTTAACTGTTCTGAACCTTCTTGTAAACAATGAGACATAAGTGTAACAGTTACATATATGTAAATTTTATTTATTGTTTAATACTCTTTTCATTAATTATCAAAATTAAATATTTTCATAAATTAATTCCAGTGAAACCAGTGACTATACAATTTTCAGAGAGGAACATTTTCCTGTCCTGATCTAGGGTTTTGATCAGATTTAATATTTCAAATGATTTAATTTTGGTGTTAATTATTCTGTATTATTGTTAACTTTTTATAGAATATATATATTTTTGTAAAGTATGTATTATTTAGAGTCCCTGACTAAGAACCGAAGTAAGAGGCTGGTTTAGAATAGTTCAAGTAAAATAATTACCCAATTTTGTTTTGAGTGTCATGTAAGAGAGTTTTGGATATTCAGTGTTTTAATATATTTTCATCTGGGAGATGCTTATATTAAACAGGTGAGTTTGGAGCTTGGGTGTTTGTGTAATTCGTCACCAGTAATATATATATATATATATATATATATATATATATATATATATATATATATATATATATATATATATATATATGCATTCCTATGAAGCTGGTCAAGTATAAGGTAAATACAATAGTTAACCCATCATTTATTTTCATATTTTATTTGTGCATTAAAGAGATGATTAGCCAGCCAGTTAGATGAGTTCCTCTTGTGTAGATAGCTTATTATGTAAATAACGTAAGACTTTTGTCGATAATTTCATTGTATTATTCATTTAAGTCATTATTTTTAAATTTACGTTATTTCTAAGAGTTAACTTTTTATTTCACGTATTTTTGTTACAAAGTCTTACGTAAACTGTTTGAGAGTGTTATTTTACCATATAATATAGGAACAAGGGCTCGTGTAATGTTCTTTTATATTTCTATGAGGTATTGCCTCATGTTTGTGAGAAAATACACAATTCTTATATAGTATGTGCTTTGGAAGGCTCTCGGGGGCCCTGGCGTTAGTTCTTATCTTCTTTTATTTCGAGGACAAAGGTGGACTTAGCTAGCTGGGAAAGTCATCTAGCGGGTGCGTTGGTATGCATCCAAGAGTTACCTGAAAAACCGGGTTCATCTCTTGGCATCTTTATCTAGTTGATAACTCTGGCGTTGGCGTTAGGCTAGCCCACCACACTTCCAAAGTGATTAGAACATTTTGGAAGTAGCTAAGTTTCATATAAAGGTGACCCCAGGGTTGCATAGATCAGATAGAAAATCCCAGCCTTAAGTCATTGCAATCTCCCACCTCTCCCTCTCTCATACGCTACTCAGCGTATTGTTTTCAAAGTGTTCAGTAAAATATTGAAGTTTTGGTGTGACAGGTTTTTGTAAACATAGTGAGTACATATAAAAATTCTATTAAAGGTTTTGGAAATGGCCATGTAGTAAGGTGAAATATGTTTGCATTGCAATCTTGTTATCTATTTTCATTAAGTAACAAACTTAAATATTGTATTCAGATTTAATATAAAGTGAATCAAGGGATTGTATAATTTTCATAAGTATTATTTCTTTTGTCTTAGTGTAAAGTTTATTCAGATTTAATATCACAAGTCAAGTGATTATTTAATTTTCAGAATGTAACAATTTTGTCTAAATTTAGTTTTGTTCAGAAATGACATTTCAAGTGATTGATTTTTGAATTATGTAAATTATTTTAAAGTGTTTTAATTTATATAGAAGATATTTGTTTTTGTAAAGAGTGTATTATTACAATCACCGTTGTTTTCATTAGTATTCCCTCGTACCCCTCTTAATGAATCGTTATAATAGGTGGTTTAGAGTAATTTTTAAAAAAAATTACCCAGTTTGGTTTCTAGTGCACTTAAGAGACGTTGTCAGTGTTTTATATGTTGCTGTCTGGGAGTTATATAACTGTCTCAGAATTTGGGTATTAATATTTCTAAGTGTGACATTTAATGTAAAAGCAAACCAGTTAGTTTGGAACTCGAGAGGTTGTTTACCTTGCAAGCCGTAATATATATAATTGTATATGTTTTGTACCCAGACATGGGACCATCTGATAATATACATATATATATATATATATATATATATATATATATATATATATATATATATATATATATATATATATATATATATATATGTGTGTGTGTGTGTGTATATATATATATATATATATATATATATATATATATATATATATATATATATATATATATATATATATATACATATATATATATATATATATATATATATATATATATATATATATATATATATATATATATATATATATATATATATATATACATTATATATATAATGTATATATATATATATATACATATATATATATATATAATGTATATATATATATATATATATATATATATATATATATATATATATATTATATTTTTCCTTTACTTGAAAATTCTCCATTTTTTTTTATACCCAGTGACTCCAAGGCGTCAAATGAATCAATTATATCTCAGGACTATGATCTTTCAGTAAAAAATCTTTATTTGAGGTTTTTGATCACAGAGTGAACAAATGAAATTATGTCAAATACAAAAATTTTCGCACATCTTTCCACAAACTATTGGATATAGATAAGTTGATGAGATGGCTGCGGGCTCTCCTCTGGGATTGTGATAATATTCTCTTGTGCTCTCTGGAAGAGACCATGCTTCATAATTCCTTTTTTATGCCAGATATATTGATGTCACTTTCACCCTATTTAGGGATGAATTCGATGCTGAATCCTCCCTGGAATTCCTAATTATCAGCAGGAAAATATAAAATTCACCCCCAAAAAAATGAAGAAAGAAACAAAATACGGCTTTTCGACGTATTGGTCTTTAGAGGATTATACTTTTTTAATACCAGGATCTTAGGTAAATAAAAAAAATACATTAATATTATTCCCAGCAAAGCGTTTCATTTTTATCGAAGTTACGAGTCTTTTTCATAAACTAAGTCTTTATCAATTTGAAAATTTTAGGAATCATTGTTTTCCCTCCAAGATTTTTTTCTAAACTTTGCAATATATTTTTGATTGGCAGAATTGCTCCGATTCCAAACACTGAAACAGCTACTAAACTAAACTATTATTGCTGCCTTCATTCTTTGCTTGTTCACCTCTATAGAGAAATATTTTCTTACAGATTCCTATTTATGATAAAATATGTAAACTAAATATTAACAGATTCAGTTGTAAATTATGGAAGCTTAAATGTTCATTGTACTAGATTACTATGCATCTATAGTTTGATGTCATCTTGGAGCGAAGAATATAGATAGAATATCCAGAAGTTTCCATGGAGAAGGAGCCGTTGGAGATGTCAAAGGCTATAGTAAATTTTCACACCAGTAAAGTACCAATTAACACAAGGTAATTGATAATAAGAGCCAATCAAGAGACCTGATTAGTCTTGAATCCTTAGGGTCTGAAAAAGGCAACAGGTCTATTCTGTTCTAAAAATGGTAGATTTTACTGTTGGGTATCAATAGGTATTAGCAGTACTGTAGGTAGAAACCAAGCAATTATCTAAAGCACTGTTTAAGGTTATCACAGCGTAGGATTCTTTGATGAAATAATAAATGGTCTAGTTGGCAAGTTAAAATATGAAACGATGAAGGAGGTGAACACCAACCAAATGTCCACAACACCTTGTTATGCGAGATTCGTTGGATTTGCAAAGAGTTCAATGGTGTACTGAAGTCATTCTGAATTACCATTTTTATATCATGTCGTTGCTTTATGAGAGTGAAGTTATAC
>NC_090760.1:45334183-45361683 GCF_036898095.1 Palaemon carinicauda | reverse complement strand
CGAACATGGCGTATCAGCCTAGACTTCCGTCGTCTAAACGAGGAGACGATCCCTGATCGATTCCCAGTGCCATGTACTGACGATATTTTGTGTTTGTTAGGTCAGAATAAATATTTTACCAGTTTGGACTTACTTAAAGGTTTTCACCAGATATCATTAGAAGAAGATAGTATCCCATACACAGCCTTCAGGACAGCCAGGGGACATTATGAATGTTTACGGATGCCTTTTGGTTTACGTTGTGCTTCCATAACATTTACAAGAATGATTAACATAGCGTTTGGAGACTTGTTAGGGGATATATTGCATGCCTATATGGACGACCTTGTAATCTTTTCCAACACCTAAGAAGAACATCTACGTAAATTAGAACTAGTACTACAGAGACTAAGACAACATAACTTAAGGGTAAAGATTAGTAAGTGTGAATTTTTCAAAACAGAATTATTATATTTGGGTTTCATGGTGTCAAGCCAAGGTCTTAAAGTAGTCCATGATAAGGTGTCGGCTATCCGTAACTTTCTCATACCTACTAATGTCAAGGGAATACAGCAATTTCTGCGGTGTAGTGGATATTACTGGCGTTTTATACGCAATTATTCAATAATAGCCGCTCCCTTAACTGATCTTACGAAGAAGGGCGTAGATTTCATATGGTCTGAGCAGCATCAACAGGCGTTTAATACCTTGAAATATGAACTGTGTAGTTCTCCTATCTTAAAATTTCCTGACTTTGGGAAGGAATTCTTCATTGCAACAGACGCCTCAGACTTAGGAATAGGTGGGGTATTGCTTCAGCAATATGATAAACAATTTTTCCCGATAGCTTTTTATTCTCGAAAACTGAGAACTTCCGGAAGTAAGTATGCAGTAATAGACAAGGAAGGGCTAGCTATTGTTAATTCACTAGTGCATTTTAAAGGGTTCTCTCCAGGTTGAGGGGGTGAATTTTCCCAATTGTTTATTTCTTTGCTAAAAGTCTTCCTTTTACCTATCAGAAGGCCGTGATATGTGTAGAATTCATCTCCAGCCTCTATAATGCCCCCCCCCCCTGGTCATCAACACCCCCCTTATGTTAATAGAAAAAATACGAAATATCATTAGTAATTTTCTAATTTTTATAGGTTACCCCTTTAAAACTGTTCAAATACGTTTTCTCATATCAGTGATATCAAAGAAAATGGGCTCAGGGGAGACTATGATTTTATATCCAATATTTTCGTCATCAGACAAAAATCGTAATTTCTCGTTTTTTCTTTTTCGGGAGAGGGGTGTATTTCTTTGCTTGTCCTGCTCTTATGCCTTAAGTAATATAATATTTAGATGTTTTAGGCCATTAAGTGACATAATACCTAGAAAAACACAGAAGGTCTTTTCCCTAAATCGAAATTTTAATTTTTGGTGAATATTTATTTCTAGGTATCCCTCCATCACCAGCCGGGGTTTCACTACCTAACCTCCTCGTTTTTTTCTTTCTGTGTGCTTATTTACTGTTCGATTTTGATAAAACTTGGTCTGCTTGTTCCATATGGATAAACAAACATAATGACAGAGCGAATTTCAATTCAAGACATTAGTTTCTCACTGGTCACCAAACAACTTTAGTCGCTAGCTCCAATTTTCACATTTTTATTCATAAAATCCTTTATTTTCCCTGTAGGATGATAAAACTTACAGAGGATATGCCTTATTATAGTGCTAATAATGCCTCAAAATTTCATTAGCCTGTCTTGATTAGTGTATTTTTGGCAAATATTTTTACAATTAGCACCCTCTCAACCCGGAGGCTACCCTAGTTCATAATATACGGTTATCCCGTTAAGGTTCTTACTGATCATAAACCACCAACCGAATTCTTTAAAGGCTTCAACCACAGCCCCAAACGAACTCGGTGGCATTTGATCATTCAAAACTTTGGCGCGAGAATCGGGTATTTACCTGGGAAAGCAAATATCATTGGTGATGCATTATCACGCAACCCCTTGTCATCTTTACGGAGCCTTTAGCTGAATTAATAGATATATCAACATCCATGCCTATTGTTAAAACGATATTTGAACAAGAAGATTTGGGCTGGAGCGCTGAATTATTACAGACTGAGCAAAGAAAAGATCAGAAATTATAAATGCTTCGAAAGGAAATCATAAGGAAAAGGGATATATAAAGTATAAGCAGCAGAATTTATAATCAAAGATAATATTCTGTGTAGGACCGTGACAAGGAAAACCCGCAATACACCACATGTAACTAACGACCAGGTAGTGGTACCAATCTCACTTATTTCCACTGTCCTGAATTGGTTGAATGCAAATCCATTGCATGGACACCCGGGGTGCTCATTAATGTCACAGAAAGCCAAATCATTGTTTTATTGGCATACGATGCTTACAGATATAAAAACACACAAAGCTAATTGTTGCACATGTCAGGAAAACAAAGGGCATACGAAAACACCTGTCAGCCTAGGGGCTTATCCCGTGCCCAATCAACCCTTTGAAAGAATACATTTAGATTTGTTAACAGGATTTTACGAGTCAGACAGAGGAAATAAGCACCTCTTAGTAATTGTAGATGCTTTAACTCGATATACAGAACTAATAGCGCTTGAAACTAAAACTGCGATTGAATGCGCTGGAAGTTTTACGAGTGCTACATTTGTAAACATGGAATTCAACACATGATAATCTCAGACTCGGGTGGAGAATCTAATAATCACTTTCTTACCTCATTGTGTGAATTCCTTAGCATAAAGAAAATCAATACCATGATATATCACCCAGAGTCAAATAGGCTAGTGGAAAGAGCAAATAGGAAGGTTTTAAATATATTAAGAGTAACACTAGGGGGATCAGACCCCAACTGGGATATTGCAATACATGCGGTACTGAGTACTCTGAATCATTCATATCATATATCAATTAAAATGTCACCGCATGAAGCATTGTATGGTACCCCAGTTTGAATGCCTTTCCATGTATCAACACCTACAACTAATCTATCAAACCCTTTAAAAGAATGTATAAATGCAAGCAAAAGTCGTTTTGATATCCTTCGAAAGAATTTAGAAGAATCACAAATCATAATGAAAAGGAATCATGATGAAATGTACGTAAAGGACTCAATTATAAACTAACACCTAAGTTTGAAGGCCCATTTAATATTTTGGAAACATTAACGGCCAATAGGTTTAGAGTTCAAAATGTATCCTAACCCACTGATGAGAGAATCGTACCATTGGCTCACATAAGAAATTAAATAAAAAAAAAGAGGGAAAGAAGTAAGGGAAAGATTTTTATTTGTATGTTAAAAGTTTTCTTCTTAATACAGGAGTAATTACATATATTTTTCTCGTTACAGGTTTCCAAGATGAATTTTTTGTTTTTGGGAGTGATATTGTTCGCTCAGACATTTTTCTCGTGTGGGATGAGCTCTAAAACTAAAAGTATAGATTTTAAATATGGCACTATAGTTGAAAGACAAGAAGATGTTTTTATTACATCAAGTAACGTAGTAGTAGAAGTGCGAATGCAAGCAATTTTTCTCCCAGAGAATGACGTCACTAGCTTAAAAAGCGCCATTTCGAGGTTTGCTGTCTCATTAGATGAATTGCATAGAAGACATTTTCATTTGACTACAGAGAGTTCGCTTGGATCGACACTAAAAGTTGCAGAGATGCTATCTGATGACTTGCAAAATAAGACTTACGAGACAGAATCTTTTGCTCGTGACCTTTTGATGTGGACTGTAGGACACGAAAATAAAGAGAGACGTAACCCGTTTATTTTTGCTGCACTAAACATCTTTGGGTCTATTGCAAATTTAGGTTTAGGAATTTCCAATCGTCTTAAGATTAGTAATCAAAATAAGAAAATTGTGTTCTTGACTCATGAAGATGAATTGATTATGTCAGAACTAAGGAATCAGTTAGCTTCAATCAATCAAATTATGAGTTTAGTAAATGAACATTCAAGTAGTATCAATCAGATTATGGAAGTACAGGATTTGTTGGCAACATAACGTATTATGATTCAAAAATAGATCACATACATAACAGAATTGCACATTTCATTGAGAAATCAAAAGATTATGTGGAAGCTATCACGTTAGCAACTAAAGGTGTACTGTCACCCCATTTGTTGCCAATAAAATACTTAAAGTTAATTGTGGAGAACGGGCGGGAGAAACTAGGCTATATTCCTTTGTTAGACGCACGTAGGTTAGAATTTTATTACAGCCTAATTACAGTAAGCGTTGAAAATAACAGGATTATGATTATAATTCCCTTTGATTCTTCTGATGCCTGGCAATCTTACAGGATATCACCATTTCCGACTTTCATGACGAATCACTCAAATCCAGTAATATCCAGTTTGACAGGACACGTATTGATTTCCCCAGACAAGGAAACATATACGGTCATTAAAGACTTAAATCAATTAACTCACTGTTCAGATGAAATGGATAGAAAAATATGTACAGCTGACACATTTGAATTCCATAAAAACTTAATGGATTCATGCGAGTTAGGTATAGTGCTAGACGGTGCTCTCTCCCATACAAGTGAGAATTGTCTGGATAAGCTTTATCCCTTTGACAATAATGAGTTCAATTGCAGACTGAACAACGGCTCATGGATACGATACGACAAGGACGGCTTCAATGTATCATGCCCGGACGGATCCACGTCCTATTCCCAAATCTTCGTTGTAGCAGATGGTTGTATCGGGACATCCCCTAATTCCATGGTGAAAGGGATAAAAACCATCATCAGAGAACGAGCCTACTACGCGAACTTCACGTGGTCAACAACGGTTCCACCATTACCTCTCCCATACAACAAACAGGTAGCCAAGCGGTTGATGAAATTGACCGAGATGGACCACCCGTCACCGACTTATAAAGAATTTCTTCACCCCATACTACGAGCAGGAACAGTTGTGACGGTGATGATATTTATCGCCGTTAACATCTTTGTTTGGCATAGGTTAAGGAACAGTTTGCAGCTCAAACAGAACGTTTTGCCATGTCCAGACAAAACTCCTTATTTAATTCAAATTAAAGCCGTTTGAAAGTGGCTACTTCATTCGCTCAAAGGAGTAAAATTGTCTTGGAAACGCGTTGTGTACGAAAAGAAGTTAGTACGCTAGTAATATGTAATTGAAGAGACTATAGAACATTTGCATTTTTCAAAAACTTTTCCAAAAAAACATTTAAAAAATAAATCATTTTTTTTCGGCATCTAATAAAATATATAAGCCGGAATGTTAAAAGAAAAGAAAAAAAAACAGAATCTATGAGTATCTAATAAAATATATAAGCCCTATATATATATATATATATATATATATATATATATATATATATATATATATATATATATATATATATATATATATATATATATATATATATATATATATATATATATATATATATATATATATATATATACATATATATATATATATATATATTATATATATATATATATATATATATATATATACGTGTGTGTACAAAACCGTGGTACGTGTACGTACCAGGAATTCGTGTTTGTGCACTAAAATTGAATCTTTATCAAGGTAACAAATATTTGTATTAATTACCGTATTGTAATAATCTATATTTCTGACAAAGGTAACAATTGTTCTTTAACAAAGTTACCGAATCATATGTATATCAGTATTTTTTTTTTTTGGTACCATATAATCGTTTGCTAGCAATGTACCATATATGTGATCTGTATTTATCATGCATTTTTTCTTTGCTTTGGTAATATCTTTTCATATGCATTATTGTTATTATTTTTTTTAATGTGCCTATTTTTCATCCTCATTTGCTTATGGCTAAAGTTAAACAAAGAATAATAAATATGTCAAGTCACACTCCTAGTAAACATATTTTGGCGTGTTGTTAATTTTTCTAAAAAATTGAGATAGCTGGCCGAGCTGATGTAATAATCATATATTACATGTTTAAAACACATAACGTAATACGTCATTGTGGAAGTAGAAGCTAGCGTGAGAAGTGCTGTAGTCAGACAGGTCATAACAGGATGCGATTTGCATATATCAGCAATGTAACATTTATATGAAAAATAAACACAAATACGAACCGTGTGAAAGAGTTGTGTCGCCACCGGATGCAGGTGTCTTCCTATACTAATGTAGAGTTTACATTCTGTGTTTAAATGCTGAGATAACTGTCTATACTATATCTGTGATATCGATATTTTAGTCAGTTCTTATCAATATTTCATATGGAATGGTCATCCGACCAAACCAGCTATACTCCTGTGATGGAGATGTTAACACTGTTGTTTTTAAAGAATAAACCATTTTAAAGTTAACTTGATTGACTTTACTTGAAGATGTAACATCCCAACAAACATACTTAACGTGTGTTAACAACAGTAGCACACTAATATATATATATATATATATATATATATATATATATATATATATATATATATATATATATATATATATATATATATATATGCGTGTGTGTGTGTGTGTGTGCGTGTGTGTATGTTCTGTAAATATACTGTACGTACATGAATCTACAAACCTGGATGATTTATTGCAAATGTTGTAATTTACAAACAAACCAAAAGAAAAAACACATGAACATTTATTCTAGTCCTTCCGGGATTTACTTTTCCTCCCCCTTCAAACTGGATTGTGAAGGCTCTAGCATTTTTATTATGGAGGGGAACATGAACTGCTGTTATTTCAAGTGTCTGACCCTCGTACTTAAGCCAGTAAAAGGTCTCATATAAGGCGTTGGACACTACTCGCCGTACAAATTTTTTAGCCGTACGTGCCTGGGATTTTTTTAAGTCGTAGCCATGAACTCCTGCGATGTAAGGCCTTGGGCACAACTGGCCGTACTACCAGCTACGATGTCATCGACTGATGCGTGCCCCTTGCCTTACACCCACGTTTTCACACAAATTTTTCCCGTATACCCCCCATAACTGGTCGTACGGCCAGTTGGGCCCAACGCCCAAGTTAGTGTTATCTAGATAGGCTATTTATAAAAGAAAACGATATAAAAGAAAACAATATAATTGAAAACTCTTTCTAGAATGGACACTCATTTGATAAATACTAATTTATACACCCTAAAACATCTAGTTTTTAATATAACTCTACATGCACTTTGCATACATGTTTCGATACTGATTAAAGCAATATTTGAGTATTTACTCGGGCTAGAGTGATATCATTGAGAAGATAAGTAAGCCAAGAGGTGAAAATAACATTCAGAAGCATTCAGGTACCAACCAAATTAACATTATTACTAGATTAAATTCGTTTATATATGAAGCATATGGTTATAAATCTTTAGTTTCATGGTAATTACGAGCTAAGTCACATAGAATAAAGAGTAAACAGAGAGCGATAAACATTAGTTATGGAAACTTTTGTAAAAGCTTAAAGGTGTGTGGTTTCAGTTCCAGTTTCAGCCCGGCATCCCCCCCCCACCTGTGTTGCCCAACCACAGCAGGGGTCTCCCCAGTAAACAGCTTAAGACAGGTTCTCACCTACGCATCAAAAGGTAATTTAAACAGATTCAAAATCTTGCGCGGCATCTGCCGACCCGAAGAAGTTGCCTGAAACTATAAGTGGTGTAGCGCTGCATCGCTACAAATAAGGTAAGGATCCACACAGGTCCAAATGGTGCCACGCCACACCGCACCACACCATACAAAACGCGGCTTGGTGCGGGCTCTTACCATCTGTGCGGAAGTGTTATATTGTAATCTTATGGAGGATTGCGGCGCTCGTGCGGAGCCTTTACGGTGCCTGCATACACCAATCATGAAAGGCGTGCAAATGTCACTGGCCGTGCTGCGCGTTATGATGTCTACTGAGATTGCAGGGGAAGGTTGACTAATGCTTTAAAATATCAGAGTTTGGCTTGCATTTCACTAAAATCTCCTTGCTCTGTTGACAACGGCTGTGATTGAGGAGTTAGCCAAGGTTGTCAGAAGGCAGCTGATTTTATCAATCATGGCTGCGCTGTTTACACATGTTAAGTAACTACGGTTTTTGGATGTCAAGATTTGATTTTGAGAGCAGAGGCAATAGGTATGGGGGAAGCCAATGCCTTTTTTTGACCATGAATGAAGAAAACATAAGTATCGAAAAGGAAGGATATCGTATGCTGTATATATTGCATACTACTAGTTGAAATATAGAAACAGGAATGATTATGTAGAAAAATATTTGAAGGCAATGGTTCACTGCAGACCATTCACTCCCTCTCTCTCTCTCTCTCTCTCTCTCTCTCTCTCTCTCTCTCTCTCTCTCTCCTCTCTCTCTCTTTGTCAAAGAAGGCTCGCTGTGTGTGTATGTCTCTCTCTCAAAGAAGACTGGCTGCTTATCTCTCTCTCTCTCTCTCTCTCTCTCTCTCTCTCTCTCTCTCTCTCTCTCTCTCTCTCTCTCTCTCTCTCTCTCTCTCTCAAAGTAGGCTGGCTGCCTATAAGTCAATCTCTCTCTATCTCTCTCTCACTCTCTCAATATTTGTCCTACCCTGTCTGCTTGTCAGTGTCTTTCTGTCTAATATATATTTGTTTTTCTAATGCTCAAAAATGCATTTACATAAATCAATTGCCAAATCACAGAATCTGTTTCGGTCTGTCAGTTTCACTACACAGTGGATTGTCTGTTAGCTTGTCTTTACTGAGAACTGACGGTAAATATATGAAATTACCCCACATCCATGACATCCTCGAGTTAAGACTGTTGCTGTTGATACACATTAATGAAATAACAAATCTAATTAAATCGATTAATAAACTTATGAGTATGACAAGATGTAAAGCTATTATTGCTTTATATTAAAAAACAATAATTGTTTTTGGATCAAATTGTACTTGTAACAAGAGGAAAGCAGTATCAATCACATAACGTGGTTCTTTGGGGGGAAACTGTATTGCTCAGGTAGAGTTAATCATCAAATAAAGGTATTTGAATCAAACCACTAGTATATTTTCTAACATAAGTTAAGAAGACTTATCATCACTGGTGCAGTAATACTTGAACAACCATACCGATCATGAGCACCTTGTGTAAGACACTTTCAAAAATATGTTAACTGCTTCATGTATCTATACAGGTTTACCAGCCAAACACACACACACACACACACACACATATACATATATATATATATATATATATATATATATATATATATATATATATATATATATATATATATATATATATATATATATGTAAATAATATGTATATGTATACGTTTATATATATATATATATATATATATATATATATATATATATATATATATATATATATATATATATATGTGTGTGTGTGTGTATATATATATACAGTATATATATATATATATATATATATATATATATATATATATATATATATATATATATGTATGTATATACATATATATGTGTGTGTATGTGTGTATACATAAATATACTGGTAATGCAAATGAGCCACAGGGAAGATGAAAATATGAAATATAAGATTAAGTTCTGACTAGTTTCGTGATACTTCTTCAAAGAACTAATTTATTGAACGAGGTTTCTTTACATTTTATAGGTACTGTAAACGTGCGAACATACATATAAAGACTTATAGAACAATGAGGCTCCCATACCAGCTACCTGCGCTATAATCAGGTGGTTCGGGGAGAAGATCAAACTTCATTAGAGACCTGACAGAAAGGGACATCTCAGATGACCCGTAAATTTTTATTTTGGCTTCCAATACAACTTATTTATATCAATAATGGTAGCCTTACACATGTAAATACATAAAAATAATTATAGGTATATATAAAAGATATCTTTATATAAATATGTATATAGACATATACATGGGTATACACATACAGGTGTATATCTAAATTGATAAACGTATGTATATGTCTATGTTTATATTTATGCGTATGTCTGTATATGAATTCCTGTAATTCAAGTATGAAATAGAAAATGGGATGTGGATTCACGTGAGGAGCAATCAGAAAATGAGATCCAGGAGAGAGAGAGAGAGAGAGAGAGAGAGAGAGAGAGAGAGAGAGAGAGAGAGAGAGAGAGAGAGAGAGAGAGAGAGAGAGAGATGTGTGTGGGTTGCCGAGGACATGACTAGGGGTGTCCAGAATGAGGGCCCTGATGATGATGATGATGATGAGAGAGAGAGAGAGAGAGAGAGAGAGAGAGAGAGAGAGAGAGAGAGAGAGAGAGAGAGAGAGAGAGAGAGAGAGAATGTGTGTGGGTGGCCGAGGTCATGACTAGGGGTGTCCGGAATGAGTGCCGGAAGATGCAGGTGTGACTGACTGACTTAGGAGGTTGGGACATAAAGGAAGAGCGTGAGGGACAGAAAAATGAGGAGTGGATGGAAAGAGTAAGAGCAGTGATCAAAGGGGAATCAGAGATTTATCCATCATTCCTGAATGTGCCTCGTGATATTTTTTTTTATAGAAAATGATATCTTATATTGTGCTTATAAGGAGAGGGGGAGAAAATTTTATGCACCGGTAGTTCTTCCTTTAATTAATTGAGCATCCACAATTTACATGCAAATCCATGAGCAAGGCATTTGGGAATTGACAGAACATTGAAGCGAGCACGGGAATCCTATTTTTGGATAGGAAGGGAAAGAATCTATAGAAAATTGTAAAAAATGTTGTCTTGACTGAAAGTGTTTCAAAGAAAATAAAAACACTGTACCGTAAGCCAGAAAAGGGCCTGTGATTCCTGTTAAATTCTATAAGGAGCATATTGATGTAGTAAAACAAAACATTAGTATATATGTGTATTTGAGGATGTATCTACTCGTTACACTCATACCTCCTAGGCTATGTTGGATAAATCAGCAAATTCACTACCCCCGGCACTGTGCTCTTTCATTTCCAGGTTTGGTTGCCCGAAAATTTTGATAAGTGAGAATGATCTCCAGTTTATAAATAAGGTGGTGAAATCAGTTCCGGACTTGATTAAAATCAAACATTCTTCAGTGACTGCATATATGCCAATGTGCGCACGCACACACACATATATGTATATATATATATATATATACATATATATATATATATATATATATATATATATATATATATATATATATATATATATATATATATATATATATATATATATATATATATATATATATATATATATATATATATATAAGTATATATATATATATATATATATATATATATATATATATATATATATATATATATATATATGTGTGTGTGTATGTATGTATATATATATATATATATATATATATATATATATATATATATATATATATATATATATATATATATATATATATATATATATATATTTTTTGGGCTCAAGCCATGTCGTCCTGATGGAAGTTCCTATAGGGTAGCTTCCTAGGGTATATTACAACTACGGCGATATTCCCAGAGAATTTACCTTAATATACCCAGAATTCTAACTCCTGGAGCGAATATCCCTAATGAAAGGGATATCGCGACATATCAGAGGACGTATTCTTGACACGCCACATGGCAATCTGCACCCCAAACAGAGATAACACATCGAGGGGTCAATTGGCAAGAAAACGAAAACGGGAAAGAAAAAGGGGGAGCCGCTCCCAAGGCTCCCTCTTCTCCCGTTTCGTAAGCGTGCCTGGCGCCAATCCTGGCGCCATCTGTATTCCTTTTTGCGTAGCTTAACAACTCGGTGTTTTTTCCTGTGTTTCTCGCAAATCTTGGATTTATTCAGCTTTTCATGGCTTCTCCAACTTTGTCGGCCTCTGATAAGTTGAGTACCATTTCTTTTATGTATAAATGTAGGCTCTTGGTAAATTTTATAGTGATTAATAGTATTAATCTTTGTTACAAGAGCCGTTGCCTACCGGAGGCGTCATGGACGCTGTCGCTCGCTAGGTATGAGTTTTAGTTAGCCAGAGCGACATTCCTGGTTGTTTTGCTTTAATAAATTTTAGCTATTTAGCGTTACATAGGATTTCCTTTCGTGCTTTTAATATTACTTTGGCGAAGTATTCGCCAACTCTGGCCTACACTAGGCCATGTAGCCTAGTCGTTTGGTCCTAGTACTTCCTGCATGATTTTGGTTTTCCAAAGTGTTTTAAAATTTTATTGAAGCTTTAGGCTGTTTTTTATACATTTAAGATTATGTTGAATATTTCCAAGATAGTATACGAGTGACTTTCGGTGATTTAGGTAATCGATTCTCTTGGTGCCTAGGCTAAGTTGCTTATGGAGCCTTAGTATACTTTCTCATACTCCCCGGTTTCTTTCTTTTCTTCGGAGAAGGTATGCAATCCCTTTCCCTCTGTTTAAGCCTTGGGCTTAACCCTAAGTGGTTTATCTGAAATAACTTTCGATAAAACTATACTGGGGTGTTACTGTACCTCCCTGTTCCAGTAAGTCTGGTTTCAGAGAGGGACAGTACATCAGAGTTTTTAGTCTGAGTCTGTGTTTGTCTGGCTTGGGGTAGAGTCTCCCTCGCTGGCCTGACACAGACATAGGAGGCTTAGCCTCCTTAGGTCACTGCCGAAGTTTTCTGTACGAGATGATTCCTTCTTTTGTGATCTAGCAGACTAGTCCTTGTTGCTGTTCTCGGTGGGAGGATGAGATCCTTTCCCTGGGAGTAGCAACACCTTCCTTGCTTTGGTTCATTGGGAACTGGCAAGTATTGCCGGCCTCCCTCCTTGGATCTCCCTTAGGCTAAGATGAGTTTTCTTGGCTGCGGATGATCCTTCACTAAAGCAAGGTTGGTAGGACCCTCCTTTGTCCCTTCCCCCTCTATCTCCGTAATGGCCTAGCCATTACAGTACTGTACGTCATTCTACATCTGGACCTAGGATAGGTTAGGATGTGGAATTGACTCAGTCCCTTGCCGGCCGGCAGAGTTTGACGGCCGGCAAGGGTCTTCTGCTTTGAATGCTGCCCGGACCTCCCTTGGTCCCTCATCCATGCCTGCCTGTAGAGCCAGACGGCATTGGTCAGGAAGCCTGAATTAGATTCTCCCCTTCCTTATATGCACTCTTTCGGATTGCCGGGCTTGGAGGTAGTTGACGCTCTTTTCCCGGCATCCATTCTGTTTTCTTCTACTGCTGTACCCGACCCGGCTGCCGGCCTATGAGGCCGGCACCCGGGCAGTCGTAGTCCTCTGGTTCTTTAGCTGCTGGCCGGCATCGGTTGTTTACCTTTGCCGGTCGGCTAATGTCAGCCCTTGTCTGCCGGTCGCTATGAGCAGTGGCCGGCAGCCGGGTACTACCTTGTGTAGTACGACATGGGCTGTTGCCGGCCGGCACATGCATTTGAACCAGCGTTCTGCCGCCTTATAGCTGTTAAGTAGTATACTTTAATGCTAGTTATGGTGTGTGCCGGCTGGCAAGTGCCGGCCGGCACATTACCTTCTATACTGTACCAGTATTCTTCAGTATAACATATACTGTAGGAAGAAAACTATAGTATAAGTTTTGGTACAGCACTGTGTGTTCTAACACTTTTGTGTTGTCTTGCACAGCCCTTTGGTGTTGCCTTACAGATAAGAAAGTGAGTTCTTTCTTGTCTATTATCCGGTATTTTAAAATCATTGCTTAGGTGTGAGCTACACCTGTTTCCTCTGGAAACTTTTCATTGGTTACTCTAGGACAGATTAACCATACGATTTTATTATCTGGAAGGCTGCAACAATTGGTTGTGCGGGGAAACACAAGTGTGTGTCTTTCCTTTCTGATTTGTTATGCTAACTGTGCATATCCAGTGATACGTAGTTCACTTGATACTCATGGAAATTTCTTCTCTTTGCAGGAGGTACGTCCGAAGTGCGGAAGTGCTTTCTGCAACGTCCGCAGTAAGAACTTCTGCGGACATGGATTATGTAGGAGGCACGCAGCATGCGCTGTCTCCAAGGGTGATCTCCGGTATTGGGACCCCCAGGTATGTACCGTGTGCTCTAACCTGATTACTGAAGCTTTTGATTCCCCTAGGACAGCGGAATCAAGGGATATAGCAAGGGGGAAGCTTCGCACCTGGGTAAGGGGCTTCCAGAAGAACACCTCTGGACCTTATCTTCCAAGTGAGAAGATGAGTGCTTACCTTTTTCCTAGGGCATCAGCTGAGGAAGTGATTCCCCAGCCTCAAGAGGAGATCCCCCTAGTTCAGATCCAGGTGGATGCTGAAGTGGTGGTCGCCGTGCAAGACATCCAGTTGGACGACAGGATGTCAGATGTGTCCGAGCGTCTGGAGGAAGACCTCCTGGCAGGAGGCCAGGATGAAGATCAAGCCCCAGACATTGTAGAGGAAGAAGCCAACGAGGTGTCGGCTGCTCCGGTTCTGATCCCTGAACCTATTCCCTCAACATCGTCTGCTCTCCAAGTAGAGCTGGGACAGGCCCTCTCCTCCATTGTTGGAATGATCCAACAAATGCAGAAGGAGAATATGGAGAAGGCGGCTGCAATGGAACTGCAGATGCAGAAACTTGCAGCATCACGTGGGCCCCAGAAAAGGCTCAATGTGAAAGACCTTCCCTTGTGTTCAGATGCTAACCCGTGGAGATATGCTGAGCACATGCCGATGACGACTGGAAAGATCGTCATGTCGGATAAGCTGGGTTCAGTTCCCCTTGAGGAGGTGGAATTCTGGCCCAGCAAAGGGTCATATCCAGACTGTTATATCTGGTTGAGGAAGGAACCAGCTTCAAAGGAGGAGACAGAGCCGAAGGAAGTCATAGTGATGGACCATGCTAAGGCTCAAGCTTTGCTTTCGTCTTCGATGAAAGAGAGGGGCTTCACAAACTCAAAAGTTGCTGCATTGAGTAAGAAGCTCCCTTCCTTTGTGTCCTCTCCTGCTAGAGCCTTCCCCTTTTTGCAGAAAGGGTTTGCGGCTGTATTAAAAGCAGTCGAGGCTGGCAAGCCTTGCCCCTCCCTGGAGGAGTGTAAACCCTTGTCGCTGGCCCTACCCATGGACCACAAGGACTGGAAGGACGTCCATCTTACCTTCTCAGTCGGGAAGTTGGAGGCTGATATTGCCGGACGTCAGTTCAGTGAGAACCTCCATAAGCTGTCTGACTTTCTTTTGCGGAGAGAGCTCGAGACAAAAGAAAGACTGGCTGCCTCAATGTCTCTTCAGACCACTCTTGAGACGATAGCAAGTGACCCCAAGGTCCATGAAATGTTCATGGTAGTGGCCAAGATTCATCTGGCCACAGTGACGAAGGATCTTTACAGCTTCGTCAAGGCGAGGAGAGCTTGTAGGGAGTTCGTGTTCACCTCGGCTACGGTGAGGCACGAGCCAAGGAAACTAATCTCCTCCAACATTTGGGGCAAAGACCTTTTCCCTAGCGAATTGGTCAAAGAAATTGTGGATAAGGCCGCCACGGAGAATAGAAATCTTCTCCAAAAGTGGGGCCTGTCTATCAAGAGAAAGTCTTCCCCGGATGAGGGTCCCCAACCAAAGAGGAAGACTAAAAGGAATAGGCTACCGTCTCGGCCAGCCAAGCCAGTTGAACAATAACAGCAACAGCAGTTGCCGATGCCTTTAGTGCCCCAGATGGTGGCACAAACCCCGACCACTTTCCAGTGGGTACCCCAGGCCGTGTCGACGCAGTCCCCAGCATTCAACCCAACATTCGAAGGGCAGTCAACTTCCTTTCGAGCAAAGCCTAGAGGAGCAGCCAGAGGCTCGTCTAGGCGCCCCTCAAGGGGAAGGGGATGCAGGTGTGGTCGCGGTCAGGGAGGCAAGACCTCTGGACAACAGTCCAAATGAGATGATACCGGTAGGAGGGAGACTTTAGAATTTTCGGGATCGGTGGACCTTCGATCCCTGGGCCCACAGCCTACTCAAGAATGGACTGGGCTGGAGCTGGTACAGCACTCCACCCCCGTGCCCTCGGTGTTCCAACACTCCTCCCCCGTTCTGGAGGAGTACATCCAAGATTTGTTGGAGGAGTAAAGTGATCCGAAGGGTAAAGTCCATCAAATTCCAAGGGAGGCTGTTTTGTGTTCCCAAGAAGGACTCGGGAAAAACTCAGAGTCATTCTGGACTTGTAGCCACTCAACAAGTTCATAGTGAACTGCAAGTTCAAAATGCTAACACTGCAACACATAAGTACCTTACTGCCCAAGAGGGCATATACCGTCTCCATAGACTTGTCAGACGCCTATTGGCACGTTCCAATCAACCGTCGACTCTCCCCCTACCTAGGGTTCAAGCTACAACGAAGACTATACGCCTTCAGAGCCATGCCATTCGGGCTAAATATAGCTCCAAGGATCATCACGAAGCTTGCGAGCGTAGCTCTCAAGCAATTACGCCTAAAAGGGAATTCAGGTAATAGCCTACCTGGACGACTGGCTGGTGTTGGCAGCATCCAAGACAGAATGCTTGCAAGCTTCCATTCAGGTGATCCAGTTCCTAGAGTATCTAGGGTTCAAGATCAACAGAAAAAAGTCTCGACTTTCTCCATCTCAAAGCTCCAGTGGCTGGGAATCCACTAGGACCTAATGTCACACCGTTTCTCCTTCCCAGCGAAGAAAAGGAAGGAGATAGCGGGATCTGTCAAGAGACTTCTAGATTCCGAAAGGATATCAAGACGCGAGCAGGAGAGAGTACTGGGTTCTCTCCAGTTTGCTTCGGTGACAGACCCGGTGCTAAGAGCACAGCTAAAGGATGCAGCCGGAGTTTGGAGAAGTTATGCATCAATCGCGCGAAGAGATCTGAGAAGACCAGTTCCGTTTCGTCTACGTACTCTTCTCAGGCCTTGGTCCCAAGCCAGATATCTAAAGAAGTCGGTTCTTCTTCAGCCACCTCCCCCGTCGGTGACAATTCACTCAGACGCCTCAAAGGAGGAATGGGGAGGTCACTCTCATCGGAAAAAAGTCCAGGGGACTTGGTCCAAGCTATTCAAGACCTTTCTCATAAACTTTCTAGAAGCTATGGCAGTGCTCCTTACCTTAAAGAAAGTCTCCTCGCATCACTAGATCCACATATAGTTGGGCTGGACAGCGAGGTAGCTGTGAGATGCTTGAATCGACATGGATCAAGGTCACCACCTCTCATCCAGGTGATGTTGGCCATCTTCCGATTGGCGGAAAAGAAGAAGTGGTACCTGTCGGCAGTTCGCCTTCAAGGAGTCCGCAATGTGACAGCGGACGCTCTATCCAGGTTCACACCGATAGAGTCGGGATGGTCCCTAGACGCAGGATCATTCTCCTTCATCTTGAGTCAAGTCCCAGAACTGCAGATAGACCTCTTTGCGACGAAAGACAACAAGAAGTTGCCCCTGTACGTGTCCCCGTACGAGGACCCCTTAGCGGAAGCAGTGGACGCGATGTCCCTCGACTGGAACAGATGGTCCAGGATTTATCTGTTCCCTCCTCACAATCTTCTGTTGAGGGTCCTCAACAACTGAGATCCTTCAAGGGGGTAGCGGCAATAGTGGCCCACAAGTGGCCGAACAGCGTGTGGTTCCCCCTGGCATTGGAACTACGGCTGAAGTTTCTACCGCTACCAGATCCAGTTCTGACCCAGCAAGTCCAGAAGTCTACTGTCTGCGCTTCATTACAGAAAACCCGGACCCTGCAGCTCATGATTTTCTCTCCCTAGCGGTGAGAAAGCGTTTCGGGATTTCGAATGCCAGCATAGACTTCCTAGAGGAAAATAGGTGCAATTCTACTATAAGGCAATAAAGTTCTGATAGCCTGCGCTAGGCTCAGACCTTCAGCACCTCCAAAGCCCATTTCATGGTCTTTAGACAAAGTTCTTCATTTCGCTTCTCTGTGGAGCAATGAGGAGTGTGCGTTAATGGATTTGACCCAAAAAGTTATTTTCCTATTTCCACTCGCGTCCGGGGCCAGGGTTAGTGAGATTGTAGCCCTCTCGAGAGAGGAAGGTCGTGTTCAGTTCCCGGATGGGGGAGAACTGAACCTGTTTCCGGATCCTACGTTTCTCACCAAGAATGAGTTACCCACCAACAGGTGGGGTCCCTGGAGAATCTGCCCTCTGAAAGAAGATGCATCTCTATGTCCAGTAGAATGCCTAAAGGTCTATCTTCATAGAACTTCAGACTTCAAGGGTGGTCAACTATTCAGGGGAGAGTCATCAGGCTCAAATTTATCACTGAATCAACTTAGGGCGAAAATCACATATTTTATTCGCAGATCGGATCCTGACAGTACACCCGCAGGTCACGATCCGAGGAAAGTTGCTTCATCCTTAAATTTCCTTAATTGTATGGATTTTGAACATCTTCGTTCATACACTGGCTGGAAGTCTTCCAGAGTGTTCTTTCGCCACTTTGCGAAGCAAGTGGAACAACTTAAGAGTTCTGTGGTAGCAGTGGGTTGCGTCGTTAACCCTGCTGTTTAACTCTGCGAGGAACAGTGGTTTTAATTGGGACAATTAATTCCAGGGTGAGTGTGTAGTTACATACTGTGCTACAAACTAAGTGAGGGCACTGAGGTGCCCACGTTGACTGTTCCACTTCCAAAGGTGAACCTAGCATAAGTGCAGACATGTGTGCCGAGCGTTTCTAACGCTAATATAACTGATTAGTAATACAGACTTTTCTGACCTTCATACCTCGGTATGTTAAGAGTGGCACTAATGTTTTTCTTTCAGATAAACAAGTTTCTGTTTACTATCAGACTTATGCTTAAAGTTTTGGTTATCTTCTTCTTAAATATATATATATATATATATATATATATATATATATATATATATATATATATATATATATATATATATATATATATATATATATATATATATATATATATTTGTTGTTAACCTGTCTGTTTATTGTCTATCAATAAACTTGTTCTTGAGAACCTTGCGTCTCCTTCACCTGTGTCAATTTATTGATATAATTGAGCATTCATTCTATGTATATTTATCTGGGATAATTCTAATAGATTGTTCCTGTATGCAAGCTAATGTTGCATTGGTTTATGCTTTCCCTTAGCGGGAGGATCCCACCCCATAAGGGGATGGTGGCGGATTTACAGCTTCCTCGTATGCGTATATAAACCTTTGTCCAATACAAGTATTGTGCGGAGAACTGGTCGATATTTCATATTGACGCAGTGGTTCTTTACAAACTATGCTTTACTTAATATAGGGTGAGACCACTATACTGGCTTGCCTGGTATTCATACATAGGTATATGTACACTTCGAGACTTTTCCAGAGTCTAGTAGGACTCTTCCCTGTAGGGGGCAGGAAGCTCTAACATGGTTTATGGTTAGTTGAAAAGATGTATAACGGTAACATCTTAGGTCTCTAGGTCTAGTCGACCGGGAAAAATTACCTCCGGGGAGTACGGCACGTTCTGAGAATCCACAGATACAGTAATGCTCTGGTATACTTCCTTCAGGACGACATGGCTTGAGCCCAAAAAACGGACTTTTAGCGAAGCGAAAAATCTATTTTATGTTGAGATGGCCATGTCGTCCTGATGGACCCGCCCTTCCCTTTCTATGAAAGGGCTGTAGGACCCCTCCCTACATACAGTATCTGTAGCACCTCGTGTATCGCTACAAGGAATACAGATGGCACCAGGATTGGCGCCAGGCACGCTTACGAAACGGGAGAAGAGGAAGCCTTGGGAGCGGCTCCCCCTTTTTCTTTCCCGTTTTCGTTTTCTTGCCAATTGACCCCTCGATGTGTTATCTCTGTTTGGGGTGCAGATTGCCATGTGGCGTGTTAAGAATACGTCCTCTGATATGTCGCGATATCTCTTTTATTAGTGATATTCGCTCCAGGAGTTAGAATTCTGGGTACCTTAAGGTAAATTCTCTGGGAATATCGCCGTAGTTGTAATATACCCTAGGAAGCTACCCTATAGGAACTTCCATCAGGACGACATGGCCATCTCACCCAAAAATAGATTATATATGTATATATATATGTATATATATATATATATATATATATATATATATATGTATATATATATATATATATATATATATATATATATATATATATATATATATATATATATATATATATATATATATATATATATATGTACTTATATATATATATATATATATATATATATATATATATATATATATATATATATATATATATATATATATATATATATATATATATATATATATATATATATATATATATATATAAGTACATACGTAAATATATATATATATATATATATATATATATATATATATATATATATATATATATATATATATATATATATATATATATATATATATATATATATATATTTACATATGTATATATATATATATATATATATATATATATATATATATATATATATATATATATATATATATATATATATATATATATATATATTGTTAGTATGTGTTACATTTAACGTAAATTATTTTTGTTTTGATTATGTCACTTTGGCAGTAATTATTTCTTTTGGAACGTAATGACCCTGTTTCCTCCTCCCCGACTTTTCTGACTTATTGTATAGTTTTAATTACAATGAGCTTGTTTTATTTTCACGGGTGGTGTTGGAGATGACTTGGGCGCTGAGCGTCCAGGCAGAGACAGTCGTTTCTGGACCGACTTAGTCGGATAATCGAGATCTGCCTTTCTTCGCTTCTGTTGTTGTCTTCCTTTGGAAGATTTATGGATTATCCAACCTCGCCCTTGGTTCAGTGATTTAGCCAAGGGGACCTCTCTGCCAACTGGTAAGGTGTGGTGTCTTTTTGGACCTCCGTGTCCGTTGATCGTCTCGCGATGCTAAAGTGAATGTTTAACTGTCGGACGGCCGTGTCCATGGATTGCCTGGTGAAATTGTATAATAATCTCCTCGTCCTGTGAATTGAAGGCTGTGTTTTCCAATACCACTGTTTCGAAGCTCGCTTAAGGGAAGAAATTTATTTTTTTGTTATGGATTTAGTGTGTAACATAAGTTAGGTTATTCTGACTTTTCGACATTCTATTACTTTTGGGGTCCTCTCTTTAAAGTGTAATTGTATAGTCTGTCTTAATTTGGTGTAAGAGTGTTGGTTATTCTATGTTTTCAGTGTGTGTTTGGATTTGGTTTATTCAAAGTATTTTGTAAGAGGCTCAGTGGTCATTTCCTTCTAAAAAGTTTGTAATAAATATTAAAGTTTTATTTTCAGCTCTTTATATCCTACTTGATTCCATCTCTGTACACTCTGTTGCGGCCATTCCACCTATTGTGGACTTAGTTATTAGTGACTTCTTTAGTGTTTGATAGACTTTTGTATGTTTGATGGGTGTGGCCCATAACATTTGGCGACCGTGACAGGATTTCTCGGATCCTGTAGTCACTTGAGTGTATAGAGTGGATTCTTGGGGTGCTTGCAACATAGTAATACCTCCTTTCCTATATTTATGTGTTGATTGGTGTTTATAATTTTTTTTTTTTTTTTGATGACCGTGGTAGGATATTTGTGTGGGTATTGGTGTTCAGTGTATTGGTTTGTTTTTGGATATATTTTTTGATAGTTACTTGTGTTCAATTAATTCACTATGACTGATTTGAATATCCCGGAGCTCTTGAGTGGAGAGGGGTGGCAGGAAAGGTTGGCAGACTTGAATAAGCCTGGTTTAGAGTATGTAGCAGAATTCTTTGAAATTGAAAATCCTGGGTCTGTTAGGAAGGGCTTGTTTCTTTTCAATGTTTATGAAAATGTTAAGGTGATGAAGGCAGAAGGTAAACCAGAGACTAGGCAGGGGGAGGAAATGGTGTCAGTAGAAATTTTAGATAGGCAGATTCAGTTAAAAAAAAATGGAAATAGATCTCCAAAGGATGAAGGCTGAGGAAAGAGAGAGAGAGAGAGACAGCATGAACTTGCTATGCAAGCATTGAGTAAAAGGGGTTCTTCTTCTTCCCAACATAATGTGTCTGCAATGCCTTGTATTAATTTAACTGAAGCTCTCAAGTTAGTCCCAAATTTTCAGGAAGTCAACGTGGCCGAGTTTTTGGTTTCTTTTGAGAGGATAGTCTCAAGGTTGGAGTGGCCAAAGGAGTATTGGACTACTCTTATTCAGAGTAAGTTGCTAGGTAAGGCCCAGAAAGTTTACGTTTCCTTGGACGAAGATCTGTCCTCAGATTATGATTCTGTGAAGGCCATAGTTTTAAAGGCTTATGAGTTGGTACCGGAAGCTTACCGACAACGCTTCCGTAATTCACGTAAGGGCAGACTTTTGTAGAGTTCGCCAGGGCTAAAGAACAATTTGCTGGCTATTGGTTAAAGTCTAAGGAGGTAACGGACTTTGAGGAATTAAAAGAATTGTTTTTGGTTGAGGAGTTTAAAAGGTCCGTGCCTAATGAGGTGAAGGTACACCTCGAAGAGTTAAAATTAGAAACTTTGCAGGAGGTGGCTATTGCAAGTGATGAGTATCTCCTCTCTCATAGAAATGTGATAGGGGAGGTACCCAGAAATGAGAAGTCTGGTTGGGTGAGAGTTGACGGGAATAGTAACCAGAACACGTATAACAGGCCTAATGATAATTATGGTTCTCGTACTACTCCTGTTAACAGTTATAATAAGCAGACCACAAACAACCCAGGGAAGTTGAGAAGTTTGACTTGTTTCTTCTGTCATAAGAAGGAACACGTTAAGAGCATGTGTTTTGCTTTTAAAAAGTCGCAAGGGACCGAAAGACGTCCGGTAATGGCCATTCATAGGAATGAGAACGAGTCAGTGGCTGAGAATTCTAATAATCAATGACTAAGCAATAAGTCACTGGCTCCTGTTCAGGAATTTTTGTTTAATGGTTTTGTTGGCTCTGGGAATTCGACTGAGCAAAGAAAGGTTAAAATTTTGCGTGACACTGGGGCTGCTCAGTCTTTAATTCTCAGGTAATCTTTACCTATTGATTTAGAATGTACAAATAAGGAATATGTTTTGTTAAGTGGTTTTCCAGATATGGTCAGGTCTTACCCGGTTGAGAGAGTTTATTTATCATGCCCGTCTTTTTCGGGTTATTTGAAACTGGCTATTATTGATAAATTTCCTATTAAAGATGTGGATTTGGTGTTAGGGAATGATGTTGCCCTAATAAATAAAACTTTCCCAATTGTGTCAAATTCCAATAATGAGATATCTGCATTCACTCGATCGAAGGCCAGTAGTGTTGAGTCGGTAGTTGATGTTGATTTGAGTAGTTTAGATCGTAGTGATAGCTTAGTTGTAGATAGTGGTGTGTTGGATAATAAACTTAATTGGACTACTAAGGAACTTATTATAGCTCAAAAAGCAGATTTTAAAGACCTGCCATTTGAGTCTGGCGAAATTACTGATTTGACTGTCCCTCGATTTAAGATAATTAATAATATTTAATACAGAGTAAGTAGATCTTTTGATGCCATTAACACAGGTTGTGAAATTGTTAAGCAGATTATGGTTCCTTTTGTTTATCGAAAGGAGTTAATGACATTGGCTCATGAAAATGGTTTGGCTGGTCATTTTGGTATTTTTAAAACCACTCGTAAATTGTGTGAAAGTTATTTTTGACCTAAAATGAAAAATGATGTTAAAAAATTTCTAAATAGTTGTGATGCATGTCAAAAGGTCGGGAAGCCTAATCAACTAATTCCAAAGGCACCATTACATCCTATTCCTGTTGTTTTAGAACCGTTCAGTGAAGTAATTATTGACGTTGTTGGTCCTCTGCCGAAAACTCGTAGTGGCAATCAGTATATTTAAACAATTATGGATAGGATGTCTCGATATCCTGAGGCAAAACCACTGCGAAATGTGAAAACTGTTAAAATTGTTGAAGTTTTAATTGAATTTTTCACCAGGTTCGGCATGCCCAAAGTAATTCAGTCCGATTGTGGGTCTAATTTTATGAGTAAATTATTTAGGGAAAAGATGGCGGAGTTAAAAATTAAACATGTGACTTCTTCTCCCTACCACCCTGAAAGTCAAGGTGTTTTGGAACGATTTCATCAAACCATGAAGTCTATGATTAAAAAATATTGTTTGGTTAATGGTTCCGAATGGGATAAGGAACTACCTTATCTATTATTTGCATTTCGGTCAGTGCCGAGTCAATATTTAGGATTTTCACCTTTCAGCCTTATTTTTGGTCATTGTGTGCGTGGTCCACTGGATGTGGTTCGTGAATCTTGGGAGGGGGAGGCCCCTGATATAAATTTATTACATTATGTTAGTAATTTTGGTGAAAAATTAACGAAGGCTTGGAAGTTTGCTGGTGAAAATTTATTGTGTAGCCAAAAGAAAATGAAATACTTTTTTGACAGAAATACTAAGGAGCGTAATTTTGTGGTGGGTGATAATGTGTTGGCATTGCTTCTCATTCTAGGAAACCCATTAAAAGCTGCATTTTCAGGACCGTGGAAAATTTTAAAGAAATCAAGTGATGTTAATTATTTAGTTGAAACTCTTGAAGGGAGGAGACCCTACCAGCTGTGTCACATAAATATGTTAAAAGCTTATAAAGGTCGTGACAAAGTTATTCCTGTGACATTAATTGGTAATACTTCAAAGTGTAATGGTATTAATTCTTTTAATTTTCCAGATGTGAGTAATTTTGATGATGATTGTTTTGATGGTGCTGAATGGCCTAATGATAATGAACATTCTTTAGAAAAATTTTCAGAAATGGTTTCACATTTAAATTTAGCAGAACAAGGATCTTTGAAAAAGTTAGTTTTTAGTTAAAAGGATTTATTTTCGGATGTTCCCGGACAGACCACTGTCCTGGAACATGATGTTGATGTGGGTAACGCAACTCCGGTAAAACAATTCCCTTACAGATTAAATCCATTTAAAAATGATGTTGTGGATAAAGAGGTTGATTATATGTTACGACACGGGCTGATTGAACACAGTTACAGTCCGTGGTCTTCACCTGTTGTTTTGGTAAAGAAGCAGGATGGTCAATTCAGGCTTTGTTTTGATTACCGCAAAGTCAACGAGGTCACAAAGCCTGATAGTTATCCTTTACCCAGGATAGAGGACTATATTCACAGTATAGGGAATTCGAAGTATATAACTAAATTTGATTTGTTAAAGGGGTATTGGCAAGTTCCGCTGTCCAAATGGGCACTGGATTTGTCAGCATTTGTAACGGAGCGAGGACTCTATCAATGTAAAGTAATGCCTTTTGGCATGAAAAATGCTGCTGCAACCATTTAAAGGTTGATGACAACTTTGGTTCAAGGTTTAGAGGGGTGTGTTGTTTATATCGATGATATTGTAATTTATAGTGATGACTGGGACACCCATCTTAAACGTATTAAGGCCTTATTTCAGGTACTTAGGAAAGCTGGTTTGGTTATAAACCTCAAAAAGAGTGAGTTTGCCAAAGCAAAGGTTGTGTATTTGGGTCACGAAGTAGGATTTGGGAAAGTGGCTCCAAAACAGGCAAACGTAGACTCTATTAGGCATATTGAAATACCAAAGTGTCGCAGGGAAGTCAGAAAATTCCTTGGGTTAGTAGGGTATTATCGCAGATTTGTTAAGAATTTTTCTAATATCGCTGAGCCCTTGACTAATTTATTACGTAAGAATGTGAATTTTGTATGGACAAATGATGCCCAAAATGCTTTTGAAAAATTAAAGCAGGTCCTAATGAATTTTCCTATATTGAAAGCCCCTGATTTTGACATCACTTTTTCACTTGCTACTGATGCGAGTGATGTTGGGGTTGGAGCAGTTTTGTTGCAGGAAGATGCTCATGGAGTATCTCATCCTGTTGCCTATTTTTCCAAAAAGTTATCCCCGACACAACGGAAATATTCGACCGTAGGGAAAGAGACTTTTTGATTAATTTTAGCTGTAAACCATTTTCAGGTGTATTTATCCTCTACAGGGACTCCGATTAAAATATTAACGGATCATAATCCGTTGGTTTTCTTGAACAGGTTTAAGAATAAGAATCAACGGTTGATGCGTTGGAGCCTCTTGCTCCAAGAAGGGAATCTTAGCTTTTCACACATTCCAGGCAAAAGTAATGTTGTCGCTGATGCACTGTCACGCATCAGTGACTGATTTGGGATTAAGTATTTAAGATTAAGATTTTAAATGTCTTGATTTGCAGGTTTTTCTTCGGTGTCGTCTTTGATTAAGAGTGGTTAATGGTACTTTTGATTTCTGTTTACTTTAGTGTGTATTGTTGGTGCAGGTTAATTTTGAGGTGTTACCATTGTCTTGTGAATGTCCATTAATGATGTGTGAATTTAAGGCCCAAACCCGTCTAGTGTGAGGACGCTCTCTGGAGTGAGAAGAGGCATTTTTGGAAAGTGTTGTGAAGGTCACAATATTGAGTGTTGCCAATCATATAATGTCATGTCCCTGTTTTTTGTTTATCTTTACATAGCTTAGATGGATCACGGGCTCACGGGTCTGTAGCACAACACAGCCGCTTTTTAGGCGCTACAGGCTGGTGTATGAGTGGTACCCTAGACTGAGTTAAGGATAATCTATTAAGGTTTTTGTCCTTATTTTTGTTTAACTGATATTTGTGTTTTTAGAATAATTTAACCAAGTCACGGGCTCACGAGTCGGTAGCACAGCACGGCCATTTTTCAGGCGCTACAGGCTGGTGTATGAGTGGTGACCTTGGTTGAGGTAATAACCACATCGTGGTTGATTTATATTTTTGTTGTCGGTTGTGGAGGTTTAGTCTAATAATAGGTTAGTCTTGTAAATATTTCTGCTCTGCTAACCTGTGTCCACTGCTCCACTTGAGAATTCATGGGGATATTACTATATTTGCTTCGTATGTTGATCCTGATGTTATTTTTGGTGTAGTCAATAAGTTATTTACTTGTATTAGCTTTAAGTCTTAGTATTAAGGTTAAGATTTGATATCTATTGACAGTATTGAAAGTGGTACATTTTTTTTGGCCACTATCTCTAATCTATGCGGCAATGTGATATAGTAATTTTAATCACTTCTTGAGTTTTTCACATTTGACTTTGATTTTGCTTGTTGTCCCTGTTTTATTTCATGTAGATTTTGCTTGTTGTCCCTGTTTTATTTCATGTAGATTGAATTAATATCTTTGCTTTTGAAGTTAGCATTTTTATCTATTTCTTTAAATTTTTAGTTGAGTTCAATACTTTGCAAAAAAATTTCCTTATGGAAATTTTTTTTTTTGTTGGGTGAGGTGTTAGTATGTGTTACATTTAACGTAAATTATTTTTGTTTTGATTAAGTCACTTTGGCAGTAATTATTTCTTTTGGAACGTAATGACCCTGTTTCCTCCTCCCCGACTTTTCTGACTTGTTGTATAGTTTTAATTACAATGAGCTTGTTTTATTTTCACGGGTGGTGTTGGAGGTGACTTGGGCGCTGAGCGTCCAGGTGGAGACAGTCGTTTCTGGACCTTTAAGAAGGGGAGTGCTTCACTGACTGAGTCGGATAATCGAGATCTGCCTTTCTTCGCTTCTGTTGTTGTCTTCCTTTGGAAGATTTATGGATTATCCAACCTCGCCCTTGGTTCAGTGATTTAGC
>NC_090760.1:45299320-45314320 GCF_036898095.1 Palaemon carinicauda | reverse complement strand
ACCAAGATTAAAGGGACATTTAATCAAGGGATTAATAGTAATAAATATTACATAGTCTATTTATCATGTTTACAATCAATTATATTTGCTGCATTGGATTGTATAGACTATTAATCAGTTAAACTTTTATTCCTTTCCTAAAGTTCTACCTCCATCATTTCGATTCACAAGTAAGAGAAATCAATATTTATAGGCATTTCTTGGTTAATACTTGAACGTATGATAACGATAGAAATATCATAAACAAACAAGGGTTAAAACTTCCCCATTAGCTATAATGGTGATGGAAAGATTTCGGTTCTATATACAAACCTTGAATTCAACCTACTAAACCGCAGTGATTTTGATATTAGATATTTGATACTGTGGCCTATTTGAATACATGAAAATTACAAGTGTTAATGATAAAAGTATCATAAGGTGCAAGTTTTATATGCTAACCGATAGGCTATAATGGTTCTGATACGTTTATTTTAATTCTAAGTAAAAATCATGACTACGACAGAAATATGTAGTAATATGGCTGGACAGGTGTATATGACCAGCATTTCAGACCACCAGGGCCCAATGCACAGAGTTGGGGCCGTGACCCTATATCAAACAGTTTGGCTAAGAAGATGGACTACCAGCTAGAACTGGATTGCATAAAGTCACGGATTAGCCTCCATCCTTACTTTCACGTAGAATCTTACAGTTGACCAGGTGTTAGAGGTTTGGGTGTACAAGCATCAGAATCTCCTTCATGGCCTTTAATATACATAAGTACCCACAAGTTCAAAATATACATATTTATATACGTATATATACATATACACAGTATATCTGCATATGTGTAATTAGATTATTTGCATATATATATATATAATATAATATATATATATATATATATATATATATATATATATATATATATATATATATATATATATATATATATATATATATATATATATATATTTGGCTCAAGCCATGTCGTCGTGATGGAAGTTCCTTAAAGTAGCTTCTTAAGGGATATATGTACTACAGTGATATTCCCAGAGAATTTTACCTTTAGGTATCCAGAATTCTAACTCCTGGCGCGAATATCCTTAAAATTTCTCCCAAGGATATCGCATAATATCAGCGGACGCATTCTTGACACGCCTCCATAGCAATCTGCTCCCCAAACGGCGTTTTGGCTACGAGGAGGATGGCAAAATAAAAGGGAACCGTCCAAAGGCTCTCTCCGCTCTCGTAATACTATTGGGAATACAACAGCGCCATTCCCACGATGGCGGACATTCCCTTTTTTGGAGCGATCTCGCTCGGTGATATTTCCTGGTGATCTAACTTTTCGATCGATTTACAGGATTATTATTATGCTTTCTCCATATTCTTCCGCCTCTGGAAAGCTGAGTATCGGGTCTTTACTATGAGTATATTTTAGCTCCTGTTTCACAATGAAATTAGAGTTTTTTATTGTGTTTAAGAGCTAGGCCAGTTACTGGAGGCGCCATGGCTCCGTCGTTCGTTAGGCATGTGTTATTTAGATAGCAGAAGGACTTCCAGTTTTTAATAGTTTTATTTAATTATTTTAATTATTTAGCAATTTAGGCAACTATTCTTGTTAAGTTTTGATAATATGCATAATTTTTGTTTCCCCCTTTTCTCTGTCGATCGTATAGTTAGAGTTTTGGTGATTTAGGTAACCGAAATATTGTTTAGCCTAGGTAACCTTACCTAGATGTTTTACTATACGTTCAGACTTGCCCCGGTTACCTTCGTGTATTGTTTTCATTTAGTGGAGACTGATAACTCCTAGAATGTTATGAAATATTACACGTCTCTTCGGAGACTTAAGGGTAATCTCTTTCCCTCTGAGTGTAGCCTCAGGCTACAACCCCAATAGCCGTGCCTTGAATTTTATTCAGACATGGCTAACTTGGGGTTTGTCCTGCCTTTTCCATTAACCGTTGGTTGTGGTATACCATCGGGTTTTGTGATTTAGTCAGAATCTAAGAGTATTTAGTCTTATGTCGGCGACTTGCCGGCAGGGCAAATGGGTCGTAGGATACCATCATTCCCCTTCCGGCTAGGTGGCCGGCAATGGAGGTTAGCCCTCATTAGCCGCACTTGAAGTTATGGTAGGATACCTTGTTCCCCTTGCGACTAAAAGACTAGTCCTATGCCACAATACTCTGGGCTGAAGAGTAATTTTCTTTAGTCTAGGATACGTGGCACTGGAACTCTGTTTCTTCTCTGTTGAGAGGAGGCGGCAGTGCCGCCATCCCCTTAACTGTGTCGGCAATCTCTGGGATGGAGAACTGAGTCTCTCCTGTTCCCTGGGATTCTGTGGTAACGAAACAGAGTTTCTTTTACAGGTGGTAGGACTGACAATTTTTGCCAGTTCCTTTCACACTGAGCCATTGACTTTCTTTAGGCCGGCATCTTGCAACCTTCCTTTGCTGGTAGGTTGCCGGAGCCAGCCAGACTCCCTCTCGAGCCATGTCTTTTGCTGACGGCAGAGCATACTGCCGCCAATCACATCATCTGTCAACAATTGCCGGCCCAGCCGGCAGCCGAGATAGCTGCCAGCGTCTATGATGGCCGTGAGAGGGAAGTCCCTTTTGTTCCCAAGGTTCTTCAGTCCTCCCTTGGACTGCTGCTACAGGTCCTGATGCCAGGGTACTGCCGGCCAGGCTGACACAGATAGTGCTGACTCAGTTGGCAGCACGCCGACTGTACTGGTACTGCAGGACTTGCTGGCCGGTAGTGTATCGGAAGTACCTTATCGGCAATAGTACTGTAGCTGCATGGAAGCCTGAATGGTACATTCTCCCCTTCTATTAGAACCTTCTTTCTGGAAAAAGGCAGCCAAATTAGACTTTTACATCCTTAATTACTGTATACATTCACATTAAGGAGTAGCCTTTTTTCCATGCTATCTCTCTCTCTCTCTCTAGCTAGCATGCCGGGTATGCCGGAAAGACCTAGCTATGCCGGCTACATGCCGGCTGAACTACTGTATATTTTATACAGGTAGCCAGTATATCTGCAGTATAGAATATACTGCAGATAAAAAACTACTATATAGTTTATACTAGTAGTTATTTCCAATATATTTTGGATATCCAACACAGGCATTTGCTGAGCCCAATCCTATATTGAATGAATATGATTTCTTCAATATCCTGATTAGAAATCAGTATTAGGATTACCCTACAATATTAAACACTTCAAGGCAGGAGTAATACACTCCTGACCCTTAATGGGTGGAGCCTTTTTCCTCGAGTCTTCCTGGTCAGGAAACTCTATATTTTAATATAGTAGGAAGACTATAGCAAATAGGCTGAGTGGGATATACAAATATATGTCTTTATTTTCCTAGTCCAGCTGGACTCATGCTAGATGGACCATACTATCATATGCTACTATGAAGGCAGCATAATGACTAGACTACAATACATGATGTACATTAGCCAGTAAATTGCAATATAGATTTACTGCAATTAGAAAACTACAGTACCCTGATACAGTAGTATTTTCTGACATACCTTGGGTACCCTTTTACGAGCATTCTGCTGGTACCGTTCATATATTGAATGAATAGTTTTCTTCAATATTCTGATCGAGAATCAGTCATCCTGACCCCACAGTATTAACATTATTTTGGGACAGTTATTTGATACTTCTCTACCCCTAGGGGTAAAAGTCCTTCTACTTGGAGTTACTCCATAGAGAAATCTCCATGTAGTTAATACTGAGGGGAGGCAACAGCATTTGCTCACAGGGGTACACAAGTATGTATCTCCTACTATCCCTTTATAGCTTACTATCCTAAGCTACTCTATTGTAAAGGACATTTGCATGTTGATTGTCAAGGAGATAATCCATTGTATACTCATTTGGTTTTCCTTTCTTTACAGGAGGAACATCAGATACCTTGTGCTGCAGTCCTCTGCAAGGCCAAGAGTAAGTATTTTTACGGTTATAATACTTGCAGGTTTCATGCCCCCTGCAATATTATTTCCGGATCCCTACATTATTGGAACCCACAGGTTTGCAATATATGTCGGACATTAATGTCCGAAGGTTTTGAAAATCCCAAGTCTACAGAGACTAGGGATACAGCTCAATATAAATTACGCAACTGGGTGAGAGGCTTTCAAAAGATCTCTCCGGGACCTTTCCTACCAAATGATGGGATGCGTAAGCTACTATTTCCGGAAGCAAGTGAGGAAACAGTAGTGCCTCAGGAGCTAACTACATCCCCTGACGGCCAGAAAACCTTTGGGATTAAGGGCAAGAAATACCCCAAGGTAGAAGAGGAAAATGTTGCGTTGGAATTTCCTCCGCCTGTGCCAGCTTTAGAGCCCTCGATGTCGACATCTTCGTCTTTTACCACTAATTTGGATAATGTGG
This sequence comes from Palaemon carinicauda, assembly GCF_036898095.1. Lineage (NCBI taxonomy): Eukaryota > Metazoa > Arthropoda > Malacostraca > Decapoda > Palaemonidae > Palaemon > Palaemon carinicauda. The sequence goes on along the minus strand of NC_090760.1, from coordinate 45,309,919 downwards.
TACAATTATGTATCTTGCTGAAGAATCAAAGATCTTTCGTAGACAAAACAAAAAGCAGGAAGTAAAACGCAAGATAAATCCTCGTAAAGTTTCTCTTGTCGCTTCCCAGGGGTCAGTCAAACGACCTAGGAATCAAGACCTACCAACATGCTCCATAACCAATCCCTGGAGGTTCGCGGAGCAGATGCCGATTTCAAATGGTAATCTCTGCATCTCAGAGAAAATAGGTGCTGTTCCTTTGGACAAAATTCAATTCTGGCCAAGCTTTGATGCTTTCCCTAATTGTTGGATTCGACTGAAGTACGAACCAAATTCAAGAAAAAAAACAGAACCAAAGGAGGTCTTGATTCTCGACCATGATAAGGCACAGACTATCCTTTCAAGTAGTCTAAGAAAGGTGGGTTATTCAGAGTCGAATGTATTCTCACTGAATAACGGACACCCTTCCTTTCTTGCTACTACTTCACTCTCATTCCCCTTTATGGGGAAGGCATTTACTTCTGTTGCCAAAGCGGTAGAGGTGGGTAAGCCATGTCCCACACTCGATGAGTGCAAGCCTTTGTCACCAACTTTTCTCGGACAGGAAAAGGATTGGAAGGAAGTCCATTTGACATATTCAGTAGGAAAATTAGACAAGGACGTCGCAAGTCGACAATTCAAGGTATGTCTCCATAAATTGTCTGAGTTGCTCTTGTGTAATGAACTGGAGTCAAAGGACAGACTTGCAACATCCCTTTCTCTACAAAACTACATAGAGTTGTGCTCAACCTACGAAAGTACCCCAGACATGCTCATGGTCATAGCCAAAAGGCATATGGCTATCTTGGTGAAGGACCTTTACGCCTTTATGAAGGCTAGGAGAGCATGTAGAGAGTTTGTGTTCGCTGATGCAACAGTAAAACACGAAACAAGGAAGCTAATATCTTCCAACATCTGGGCTAAGACCTCTTCCCACACGAGGTCACTAAGGAAGTAATCAAGAACGCCACCATAGAGAACATAGGTCTTCTCCAAAAATGGGGCATTCCTTCAAAGAGAAAATCTTCTGTGGTTGTGGGTCCCCAACCTAAAAAGAAGATTGGAAATGCTGGAAATATCCAGGCTGCTCAACAACATCCCACTATTCCAGTGACCACAGTGCTACAGGTAGATGGTCAAAAGTCTAAGCCTACTGACTACTCGAAGCATAAAGACGCTTCGGCTAGGAGGAACTTTCCCTCAGGATCGCAGGACCTTCGATCCTTCGGTCCAAAGCCTATTCAAGATGAGCCATTGATGGGAAACAGAAATGTCCCTATCATCATTTCCTTACCTTCTCCTACAGTTCAAAACCCTCCCGGAGTAGTATACCTGAGAGCTATAGAGCATACAGGTAGTAAGAAAACTTTAGCTCATCGAGTTCCAGAAAAGGCTGCTTCGTGTTCACGAGAAGGACTCAAGATATCAATGAGCCATTCTGAACTTGTCGCCACTCAACAAGTACATAAAAAACAGCAAGTTCTGAATGATAATCTTTCTGAACATATGGACGTTGTTCCAATTAAGGGTGTTCGTAGTCTTGTCAGACCTAAAAGGTGTCCTTCGGAACCTTCCAGTCAACCCCCCCCCTTCCTCCTATCTAAAATTCATGTTACAGAGAGTAACATTCATCCTAAGGAAGATACGTGTCGGACTCTCAGTCCTAAGTATCTTCAAAGGATTGACGAACTTAGTCACGTCAAATTCAAGCCTAGAAATAGTTCAGGTATTAATATACCTGATCAAGAGGCTGGAGTGGGCAGCACCCGAAGTGTCTGGCCAATGTGGATTCAAAGAGATGACCCGGTTCCTGGGACATCACGGATGCAAGACAAGCTCCTAGAAGTCTTGACTTTCTCCAGCTCAGGGGTTTCGATGTTCAAAAGACCATCAAAGCCCTCAGTCACATCAACTCTCCTCTCCTTTGGAAATATAAAAGGAGCTCGTGAGGTCTGTCAAGAGACTCAGGTATTCAGTCAGAATTCCAAAATGCCAACAGGAAAAAGCGCTAAACTTTCCCCAGTTCGCTATAGTGAAAGACCTGGTGCTAAGGGCACACCATTAAGAGCTTGGAGAAAACACGCATCAAATGCTTGAAGAGATAAAAAAACACTGAGATCGGTCCCTCTTTAATCGCTTCTCTAACAGAAATTAGAGCACGAAAATCCCAAGACTCTGCTGGTCCTTTCATGGGTGGGGAAGCCCCTCCACACAGATCAGACTCCCTACGACTGATCTGTGACACCGAAGCGATAATAAGACGTCACATTTGAACGTCTCATTCAGTCTTGGTGAAGTTACCCATCCCTCTCTTAAAGGGACGGCACCTACCAGCAGTTCATTTACAACTGTTCCACGATGTGACGGTGGATACTCTATTTCGATACAAATCGATAGAGTTGGAATGGTCCATGGGCGCAGACATATTCCCTCTCCCAGATGGGAACAAGTCCCGGAACTGCAATTTCACCTCTTCTTCACGAGTGTCTTCAAGAAACTACCTCGCTATATAGCCCCATACGAGGATCCTCTAGTGGGGCCGATAGACTAGATGAGGCTGGTCCTAGCTCTGACCCTAGGTATATTTCCAAAGATTCAGAAATTAACTGCCTTCGTTTTATCACAGAGAACCCAAACCCTTCATTTCATGATTTTCTCGCTCTAGCAGTTAGAAAAAGGTTTGGGATCTCAAAAGGCAATATAGAATTCCTAGAAGAATACAAGGCCAAGTCAACTAGAAGACAATATGAGTGTTCCTGGAAAAAGTGGGTTGCGTTTGTCAAAGCAAAAGGACCGAAAGAAATTTCAATGAACTTCTGTCTGTCCTTCTTTGCCCACCTTCATAGCCAAGGTCTGGCGGCCAATATGATAAATACGTGCAAGTCAGCCTTGACTAGGCCTCTCGTATATGCCTTTCAAGTGGATCTGACGAATGAAATCTTAAATAAGATTCGGAAGACACGTTCTAGGCTTAAGCCCGCAGTACCACCAAAGCCCATCTCTTAGTCTTTGGACAAGGTCTTACATTATGCCTCATCTGTGAACAATGAAGATTGTTCTCTTAAGGATCTAACCCAAAAGGTTATTTTTCTGTTCGCTATCACCTCCGGGGCTAGAGTTAGTGAAATAGTGGCCCTATCCAGAGATGAGGGTCACATTCAGTTCACGGAAGTGGGAGAACTGAATCTATTTCCTGATCCATCCTTTCTCGCTAAAAACGAGCTACCCACTAAGAGGTGGGGTCCCTGGAGAATCTGCCCTCTGAAGGAAGATGTCTCGCTATGTCCTGTAGAGTGTCTAAAGGTCTATCTTCGCAGAACTTCAGACTTCAAGGGAGGACAGCTCTTTGAAGGAGAAACTTCTGGATCTAATTTATCCCTAAAATAACTAAGGGCGAAGTTCACCTACTTTATTCGTAGAGCGGATCCGGACAGTACTCCCGCAGGTCATGAACAGGGAAAGATTGCTTCATCACTGAACTTCTTTCAGAATATGAACTTTGAGCGCCTTCGTTCATACACTAGATGGAAATCATCCTGAGTGTTTTACAAACACTATGCAAAATAAGTGTATGAACTGAAACATTCGTAGTGGCGGCAGGTAGTGTATTAAAGCCTGCCCCCTAATTACTGTGGTAAACAGTTTATGGTTTAGGACCTCACATGTCCTCGCACATGTAACGGATGAGAATCATCCAGTGTTTTCTACATACACTATGCTAGACAAATCCATGATCTGAAGCAATATGTGGTGACGCCAGGTAGAATATTTAACCTGCCGTCTAATTCTACGATGAACAGCTAATTGACTGGGACTGTCAATTAAAGGGAGAAATGGTCACCCTTCTTAGGTGTGACTTCTTTTAATTAAGTGTTACCATGATAACACTAGCTCTGTTCAAAATCCCAGGTGTGGAATTATACAGACAGCACTAGTGCCGCTGTACGAAATACACAGTGCAGATAGAAGTAACCAGTACAGGAATTATGAAGAGAAATTGTTTTATAATTTTTCTTCAGTCTGAGAGTGGCACTCATCTTTTCTTTCTTCAAGAAGGATATATAGTCTCTGTACTTGTTACAGGTATAATCCCATTGTCATACTACAATTGTTTTACTGAACATCTTTTAGTCCTTTATTAGTAATAAATGTCTATTAGAATGTAGTGCGTCCACCTTCGCCAGACAATTGTATGTATACATGCCAGAGTTCTTCAACTTACCAAAGTAAGTATCCCTCATATATTTGTATGCATCATATTTTAGATATAAGAGACACTAATGTTATTTTAGCAAAGTATACAACTATGAGACTATTTGTATATTCAGTGTGTACTTATGTTTGGTCATACTATGTATGTTAACCTCAAGATCCCTTTTCTACTGTCTAGAAGGACTCTTCCCTGTAGAAGGCAGGAAGCACTAACATTGGTTATGATTAGTGATGGTGACGAATAACGGTAACGTCCCTTGTCTCATGTGGTCCCCATGACCATAGAAAAGGTTTCTATAAGGTCAAGGCACTGATTAAAAATCCACAGATACACTAATGCTCTGGTATGCTTCCATCACGACGACATGGCTTGAGCCCAAAAAACGGATTTTCAGCAAAGCGAAAAATCTATTTTTGTGTGAGAGGGCCATGTCGTCCTGATGGACCCACCCATCTCTTCTAAAAGAAAAGATCTTCACAGTATCCCTCCCGTGGTACTGTATCTGTAACACCACGCTTAATGCTACAAGGAATGTCCGCCATCGTGGGAATGGCGCTGTTGTATTCCCAATAGTATTACGAGAGCGGGGAGAGCCTTTGGACGGCTCCCTTTTATTTTGCCATCCTCCTCGATGCAAAAACGCTATTTGGGGTGCAGATTGCTATGGAAGCGTGTCAAGAATGCGTCCGCTGATATTATGCGCTATCCTTGGGAGAAATTTTAAGGGTATTCGCGCCAGGAGTTAGAATTCTGGATACCTAAATGTAAAATTCTCCGGGAATATCACTGTAGTACATATATCCCTTAGGAAGCTACTTTAAGGAACTTCCATCAGGACGACATGGCCATCTCACCCAAAAATAGATTTTTCGCTTCGCTCAAAATCCGTTATATATATATATATATATATATATATATATATATATATATATATATATATATATATATATATATATATATATATATATATATATATATATATATATAAAAGTATAAGTATAAGTATAAGTATAAGTATAAGTATATGTATATGTATATGTATATGTATATATATACACACACACACATATATATATATATATATATATATATATATATATATATATATATATATATATATATATATATATATATATATATATATATATATATATATATATTCTGTACGTGTTTAATAGAAATATGCATATTTTTACACATATATATATTACTTATGCACAGGGTATGTACGTATATGTGATTCAAATTTTTTATATTGTTATTTGTGCTCGTTTCGGTAAAACTTATCAAAATTGAGAAATATACAACATCTGGTATTTATTCCCTCTTATATTTCTTCACTGACTGTACCTCAGAGTAATACATCACCTTGTGAGTGAGCTCCGATGTCAGCAATACAATGCAAAAGATTCGTCTCCTGTCAGACTAGGGATAGAGTTTATCATATATATTTTAGGTCCTGTCAATCACGGTCAAATGTACGAAAGATTTGAGAACTAATACCAGATTAACTTTTTGTTTTTATGAGATATAACAGAAGATTGTCTCTCTCTCTCTCTCTCTCTCTCTCTCTCTCTCTCTCTCTCTCTCTCTCTCTCTCTCTCTCTCTCTCTCTCTCTCTCTCTCTCTCTCTCTCTCTTTTGGGGATATTGGTGTCCATGAGAAAAAAAGCTAATGATTAATAAAAGCTGAATAAAGACTAGTGATTAACAAAAGCTGAATAAAGGAAAATCTAATTTTCATTGATAGTCGTTTGCTTAATAAACATAGTTGTATAAGCCATTGCTTTTTTAGAAAAGGTATACAAATCTGATAAGAAAATTATATTTGTTTACATACCAAACCAAAACAATTGTTTTCGACACTACTTATTGTTTGTAGGCCTATAATTTTTTCCTATAAAATTACAAAGAACTTCCAAAACATACCAAAATTAGTTAATCAAAAATGAAAGAGACAAAATGAATCATTAGCTTTTTTTTAGTATAGAAACGGTAAAATAGATTCAAAATGGCAACGCTCCCTTTACAGCGAAAACTAAATCGTCCATGACTTGTATTTAAGGTAATTGTTCTTTACTCCTAAGAAAATTTCACATGACGATATAAGGGATGGGGTGCCCCGGTTTTCATAAATCATAAGAATGTTATTAGTTGCTTTACACCAAACTGCGAAAATTCTTTCAAGTTAATTATATCAATAGAGATTCTGATTTTATTACGCTTAATGTCTGCTGCAAATGGCAAATTCTGGGCAGAGAAATATACAGGTATGTCTTGAATTGGATATGATGAATCTGTAAAGGATCCTTTGCAAAGAAGAGAAAAGGGGAGGAGAGATAATAAGGTCGTTTATAAAAAAGAAGAAAGGGAAGGGGATGTAATAAGATTTCTCACTAAAGTGAAGGAAATCAAAGGGAGAGATACCAAGGTTTCTTCGACAAAGGAGGAAAGATAAAATCTTTAAACAGGGTCCTGTTGAACAACATCGTTAACATCCTTTTGATTTTGGTAATCCATTGCATATGCATCCTGGAGAACTTTAACACATTTGCTGTTATGGTTTTCTTAACTCAATCCAAAAATATTTTACATGATTAAGAGAATTTCTTAAATCAATATATTATTCAATTTATTATATAAGATGAAGTGTATTTCTTAAATTAATATATTATTAAATTATTCAACAACTGCTAAATAGAACGTTATAACGAAAACCTGATTTCTTTAAAATAGAGTATTATAGTAAGAAAATCCCAAACGGGAGAATTATTAAGAACACAAATGACAAATTAGTATGATCTTTTAATGACATAGCATCTTTTGTTACGTGATTTTACGTTTTTGGGTTAAAATTACCGAAAAAGCTAAATCCATTGAAAAATACCGCCTTTTAAGAAATAGAAGAATAGATATAATGATATTTTGGAAATATACATGCTATTCATAATATAGTTTCTGTTCATTTCCTTTGGTAAATAGACCAATAAAACTGGATTTATAATTTTAATTAAATCCCTGTATGATACATGATTATTGTTTTTGACTTTGTGAATCCAAGTAGTTTAATTTGATGCCTCAAATCTCTATCATCTATCGTTTATAGAAGCACATACCAGTACTTTAAGAGTCACAGAGTTTTTATATGTTGTGTAATAATGAACAATGTCTTTTTTTGTGTAAACAGACACACGCAAAAAGTCATACATGATTTTGCATGCAGATAAAACTCAGAAAAAAAGGAAATCATAAATTGGTCTTGTAGAAATATTTCCTAGGTGTTTTATAAGCCTGAATAAAACTCACTTAATGTTTCTCAGTAACTGAATCAAATAATGTGAGATTTTAAACATACAACTTTATAACCGTTTCTGTATAAGGGGAAATTGATATTACTGTGGAACTTCAGCATTTCTGTTCTTGGAGCTTATGCAGCAACTTTAGAAATATTCTGCTCCTAAAACGTATCTTATGAGGCATAATGTTAAATGTGAAAGAAAATGTCATGATTTTATTCAGATCTTCCCAAAATATTCCTTCCAACATATACAGTAGGGATAGCTATGTAGATATTTCAATTCTTCCCCTTTCTTATTTGAGGGCCAATGCTACATATGACTCTAATTTATTCCTGTAGTGAAAAAAATGAGGAGTTTGAATTTTATTCATAATTATTATTTTGAATCGATGTAACTTCAAAACATTAAATATAATCCTTTGATAGTAGGTCGGGTTTTGATCATGTCTATTTTACTTGTGTTTTATAATTACAGATTATTATTTACTTCTTTATTTATATGTATGTATCTGGCTAATTACTAAATAAGAGCTATCATGACTGGAATCATTTTTTTTTATATATAAACTTCGATTGCAACTTGACATGTAATGGTAATAATACTTAAAATGTGGTTTATTTATCTTTAAATTAATTATATTTTCTTTCATCGCTCAATATCAATTCATCTTAGTCACTCCTTCCATATTCATTTTATAATTTTAAAGCACGTTGAGAGGACACAAATGTTTAACTAAGTAGGCAAAATAATAAAGCGGAAGGAACTTATATAAGTAAAAGTGAGCAAAATCTACCTAACTCAACATATAAGTAGGATGACAAAAACTGATAAAAATTCATTGAATGAGAAACTTGTCAGATGAAAAGCCTCAAAACTGAATGAGAAATTCAAGAGAAGAAAGTTTTTGAAAGACATATAGTTAAAACTTCTCCTTCCGAAAATTACCCAAAACTATGAGTTTTGAAGCGACCGTGGCCTAATATTTTTTTTTTTTTTTTTTTTTTTTTGCGGGTGATTCTTAGACTTCCTTCAATAGTAGGAAGTTTAAACTAGAATTAAAAATCTATAAAAAGGATTAAAGAAAAAATATTTCTATACTTCACAAGTTTTCACCAACGCCACCACAGTTGGGAGAAGCTTTTATTTTCATGTTCACATTTATGAGATTGAATAATTTCTTCCATAAAATTTACTTCTTTAGCTTTTCAGTGATAACTTCTAGATTAATTGACAGGTAAACCAAATGATCTATTTCGTTATAAGAATTTAAGTTAGTCTAATGAACTTTATCTTCCAAGATATCATTTGCACATTGCTTGTACATAGCACATAAAATCTCCAAATTTTTCGCTTTAATATAAATGAATTAAACCATCATCTAATTTATTCTTTTTATCGATATTACCTCTTAGTGTAACGTTCTGATTTCGTTGTCATTTTAGAGTGAAAAGGACTTATGGGATCCTAATATCGGAAACGCCTCTTGCTTTACTGTATAGTATGTATAGTATCTTTGCATACACATCCGTGCAAATGTGAAAATATGTAAATATTATAGCTAAATGTACATCTATGTATCGATCTATCTATCCATCTGTTAGTTTATCTATCTATGCATATATGTATTTATATATATATACAATACATATACACATACACACACACACACACACACATATATATATATATATATATATATATATATATATATATATATATATATATATATATATATGTGTGTGTGTGTGTGTGTGTGTGTGTGTGTATATATGTGTGTGTATGTATGTTTGTGTGCGTGTATGTGTGTGTAGCAAATAAAAGCCTTGACACAATTTGACACTATAAAGTGTAATGCATATATTTAAAGTTTTTTCTTCTCTTGAAATTTCTTTCATGTCCCACGGACGGATATCGCCTTACCCTTTCACTCATGTCTGAGCAATATTAGTTTTCCACTCAATCTTGATGGAAATCTACATTAAATCTTCCTGTTAATCCCGAATGCATTCAATAAATAGTAACATTCAGTTTCCGACTTTTTTGTTCAGAGTTAGATGCACGTAAGGGCGCTACAAATCCAAGTAACCTTATATTTTATTGGTTAGGATTTTAAGAGCGAATAGTTTTGATATAATAATGTACTTCTGGTTCATATCAGGGGGAGGAGAGATTAGTAGGTGTCACGTTTGTGAAGGCCATATAATGTCCAGACTTGGTATATCCCAACAACATAATCTACACTCGGATATATAACCTTAGCACCTGACCTGGCTGGACCAGAGCTAGGAGTCTGCCGAGTGTCAATTAGTCTGAAAAGCTCTCAAAATCATAAGGTGCCCTTACAGATATAATCCCATATTTAATGACTTCTCTGAGATAGAACCGGTGCCTAAACGTGCTTCATACCTCACGCAAACAAGGAAGCCATCATCTAGCTATTTTTTATCATAGTATCCTTGTATCGCAAGCATCATATCTGCTGGTGGTGTTCATATATGTAAGTACCTCTCATCGGGAGAACAGACCAAAAGGAGGATTCCATAACTTATCCAAGAATTAGGATTATTTCGGTTTTTCATAACGCCATACATTTTGAATGGGAGTTTTTTATAAAAGGTGGATTGACAGGAATGAAAAGAAGCTTCAAGAAGACTGCTTTTCAGAGGAAAGTCTCTCCCTCTTGTAGAGGAGGCAATAGTCATCAATAATACATGTCTTTCTGTTACCAGAGTGAGGAGGTGTTATATCTTCACCTTGCTTCAGTGACACTGCTCAGTGTATAATATATATAACTCTACCCCTTTAACCACTACTACAATAATCTTCCACAGGAATCCTGAGAACAATCACGCCAGGCTCAGCAATCCCATCCAATGATTCATTACGGTGTGTACAAATGATTATTTGCTACTCCCTCAGAAAAATATTCCAGTTTTCGTAACAGACTATATACAATGAATAAAGTTGTCTTTGTACTATTTGATATAAATTATCTAAATTGATAGAAATACGCCTTTTTAGTAGTAATAGAAGCGTATAAAAAGGCAGGGATGAAGTTGTTTGTTATATT
>NC_090760.1:45275581-45281320 GCF_036898095.1 Palaemon carinicauda | reverse complement strand
CCTTGGTCCTCCTGGACATAAGGGTCAATATTATAGACACCCTGGTTGTATTGGTACCTGAAATTATATATGGCGACCCATTGGTCATCAAAGCAGCTTTGATGTCCCGCTGCAAAGACTCCAACTGGTTTACGAAGCTTCCCTTGGTCCTCCTGGACATAGGGGTCAATCTTATAGACACCCTGGTTGTATTGGTACCTGAAATTATATATGGCGACCCATTGGTCATCCCTGCCATGTTTTTTTCCGTGTACAACATCCCCCAAAAAACTTCCGCGCCAGTGTCATGTTGTGGGAAAATTTACTTCATTCAGCCAGACTTACCAAACCTCAGCAAAGCGGCTCCATACGAACAGATTTGCACTCTGTTAAGCAATTTTCCTGCACAGCTATACTAGCATTTCACCGTTATTACCTTTTTATACGGTCCCTTTTCTGGTTATCCATTGCATTCCAAACACTTTCTTACTCAACATTCGTGGCAAAATGGACAGGGTCTCAATATATCGCCTAAAACCTGTGTATATTCGGCAAGATAACCGGACAATAGTACACCTCTCAAGAGAAGGATGCCTCATTCCACATGTAATTCCTTTTTAGAAGGGAGAGCCATGTAACGCACGTGTTTCACGCACACTCGTACACAGTATATTATTCCTTTATAGTATATCTAGCTCTACATCTCACACAACATGTTGAAGACTGATGTATTTGGTTTGAATATTTGTGACCTAGTCCTGAACACGGTTGTATATAAAGTTAATATACTTTGTAATATAGTTAGTTGCATTCACCTCGCCTCTGATTTATAACTTAACAGTTCTCACGCACAAAAAAATACAGAAAGAAGTAAGCACTACATTTATGAAAATAAGACCTTTTCCTTTCTTAGCTACAATGCAGATCTTATGCACACCACATGTCCACTTCTGTTTTTGTGACCTCTTCACACACACACACACACACAGTCACTCACACACAGGGAGAAACCACAAGTAAGTCGTCCATGTATATATATATATATATATATATATATAAATATATATATATATATATATATATGTATTATTAAAATTATTATTATTATTACTATTATCATTATTATTATTATTACTAGCCAAGCTACAACCCTAGTTGGAAAAGGAAAATATTATAATCCCAAGGGCTCCAATAGGCAAGAATATTCCAGTGATAAAGTAAATAAGGAAATAAAGGAATGATGAGAACAAATTAACAATAAATCATTCTATAAACAGCAACAACGTCAAAACAGATATGTGATATCCAAATAAAAAAAAACTTATGTCAGACTGCTCAACATAAACACATTTGCTGCAACTTTGAACTTTTGAGTTCTACTGATTCAACTACCCGATTAGGAAGATCATTTCTGGAGTAAAACTTCTAGAAACCTGTGTAGTATTGGCCCTAATGATGGAGAAGCCCTGGCTACTAGAATTAACTGCCTGTCTAAATATTACGAACAGGATAGAATTGTCCAATTAGATCTGAATATAAACGATGGTCAGAGTTATTAAAAATCTTAGGCAACAAGCTTAATGAACTAATTAAACGACGGTGCCAAATATTAATATCTACATCAGGCATAAGAAATCTAATAGAACGTAAGTTCCTGTCCAATCAATTAAGATGAAAATCAGCAGCTGAAGATTAGACAGGAGAGCAATACTCAAAACAAGATAGAATAAAGAATTAAGACACAATTAAAACACATGATCACTGAAAATCTTGAAAGACTTTCTCAATAAGCCATTTATGTGTGCAATTGAAGAAGACACAGACCTAATGCGTTTCTCAAAAGTGAATATACTGTCGAAGATCACACCTAAAATTTTAAAAGACTCATATAGTGTTAAAGAAACATTATAAATACTGAGATCCGGACGTTGAGGAGCCACTGTCCTTGACCTACTTACAATCATACTTTGAGTTTTGTTAGGATTCAACTTCATAACCCATAATTTGCACCGTACACTAATTTTAGCTATAACTCTATTAAGGGATTCAGCAACCCCAGATCTACATTCAGGGGATGGAATTGATGCAAAAAGAGTAGCATCATCTGCAAATGCAAACAAGCTTTTTTTTTTCTAGGCCAAGCCTCATGTCATGTGTATATAGTATGAAAAGTAATGGGCCAAGAACACTACCCTGTGGAACACCAGATATCACATTCCTATACTTACTACGGTTCCCATCAACAACAACTCTTTGAGATCTATTACTTAAAAAAATAATAATAATGCTAAGAAACGAGACACCCCACTTCCAGCTGTCTGAATTTGAAAACAAGGGCCTCTTGATTAACACGGTCGAAGGCAGCACTAAAATCGAGGCCAATCACACGAACTTCCTGTACACAATCAAGGGATTTCTGTACAGCATTAGAGATTGTAAGAAAGGCATCTCATGCTCCAAGGTCTTTACGAAAACTAAAATGCAAACTAGGAAATAGACGATTACCTTCAGCAAACCCATTGAGACGTTTTGCCAGAAGACTTTCAAAAACTTTAGATGATATGGGAGTTATAGGAAATTGGGAGGTAATCAGTTGGACTTGAGCTACCACAAACACATTTACATGGAGGAGTAACATTACCAATTCTCCAACAACTGCTTAAAGCTCTTCTTCTTGCTAACTTGCACAAAATAACAGATAACTTTGAAGCTAGGAAATCTGCAGTCTTTATAAAAAAACATTTGGGTATACACCTCCATAAGAATCAAAGTCCATCAACAGAGCTTTTATTTCACGAGATTGAAAAGCTAAACTAGTTAGTTTAGCCTCAGGAAAACAGGAATGAGGAAGATCCTGTTTTTCATTACTGTGTTTACTGTCAAAAACATCAGCCAAAAAGATTGCCTTTCCCTTTTGACAGTGAGTGACTGAGCCAACTGGTTTAAGTAAATGAGGAACTGTTGCATCTACACCAAAGAGTGCACATTTAAGGGTACACCTCCATTTATGTTCCTGAGTTGTACCAGAAAGGGCTTCTTTTTTTGGTTAAATTGTATTACTTTTCAGTAGAAGCATAAACTCTCTGAGTAAATGCTCTAAGCCGAGTATAGTTATTCCATGTCAAATCTGATCTGTTTACCTTCGAAAGATGATAGGGGTCCTATCCCCCCCCCCCCAAAAAAAAAAAAAAAAAAAAACGTCTACAATCATCCCTGAACCACGGTTTGTCCTTCACTCAGTACCTTAGCACATGAGAATGGATACGCCTATCAATTAGGCTGACTAGCTTCTCATTTAAAGGGACAACAGGATCAACACTACATATAAATGTGACCAAATTAAGCACATAAGATCATGCAAAATCCCATTCCAATCTGCTTGAGATTTCATATAAATTTTACAAGAGTATGATACATCAGAGACAGGCTGCTCAGACTTCACTACAAATGATATCAAGGCAGGATCAGATGTCCCAACGGGAGAACCAACCTTACTAGTTATAATGCCAGGGGCTTCATTGTATACAAGGTACAAACAATTACCAAACCTGTGAGTAGCTTCACTAATAATTTGCTCACAGCCTGATTCAGAGGCAAAGTCTAAAGCTCACAAACTATGCTGATCGGTAGGAGAGATAGAACATAACTACTCCCTCTGTTGAACATTAAAATCACCAACAAAGACAAAAGAAGCCTTTCTATCATCTTCTTGTATCTTTGCCATAATGGTAAGTAAACAATCGAAGATAGCATCATCCATGTCCGGATTCCGGTAGATCGAACACAAATAAAAGTTGTTATGTCTGCCGCAAACATTTATTACATTGATCTCATGACATTCCCCATTCATAGTCGGACTTATAAGAAGAAGGGTACTCAGTCCTGATATACTCCGCCATTCCCTTGGCCTTAGGAATGGCATAACATTTCAACATTATTGGCTTCTTAAAACCAATCATAAGGAGCCCAGATGAATGCCTCATATATATATATATATATATATATGACAGCAGGCCGGGAGGAAAAAGGAAACGAAGATTGGACAAGCGCTTTCGCTTTCGTGTTATTATTACACCTCTTCACGGTCTTATGGTTTACTAATACAATTAGAATACAAAGAAACCTCTGTGATGACGTAAAACAGAAAAAATGAGCAAATTACAAATTACTTAAAAGTTAGTTGTTTAAAAATGTTGTTTACAAGAAATTCATCCAGTTTGTACATACCTGAACTGGTGTTAAGCAGATCTTCGAAATTTTTCTTAATTAAAACTGTTTCAATGATATTTCTTTTAACAAAATCTTTACAAAATATAAGTTCTTTAGCAGCTTTCCAATTAATAGCGTGGTTGCACTCATTCATATGCTGAAAAAGACTGCTGGCAATGTTTCCCGTTCTTACATTATATTTATGCTGTTTTATTCGAGTTTCTAGTGTTTTGCCACTTTGACCGATATATTGTTTATTACACTTATTGCATGGAATTTCGTATATACATCAATTAATCTGTTTTGGGGAATTTTTTATCAATATATTCTTGAGGGTGTTGTTTCTAAAATTACATTAATTCCAAAAGGTTTTAAAATCCAGGTAGAGGTACAAACTGTTTGAAAAAAAGGTAAAACAAGGAGGTTATTCACATTAAAATCATCGTTGTTAATAAAGCCATAAAAAGTTTTCTTAGCCTTTTGACAGGCTTTGTTTATGAAATGTGATGGGTACTTTAAAATAGATGCTATTTCATGAATTTTCCCAAGCTCATAACATCTATTATAATTTAAGTTAAGCAGTTTTTTTTTTCTTTATTTTTTTGTGAAATTTAGATCAAATAAAAAAATCAGTAAGAAAGAAAAATTTCCTTTCCGTACTATATTCACGATTCAGAGAGACTAAGAAAGTTTAAATTTGTGTGAGGAATTGTTATCACCATTGTAGAACACTGCATCACCAGTTCAGCTAACGTTCTGAATATCGGCGTTTTACTAAGGGTGAAGTCAAACTCTCTTCCTTTGTGGTGTTCATATATTCCATCGAAGAAGCGAGGTTGACGCTCCACACAAAAGCAGCAATAAATATACAAAAAAAATAATGTAAATATTCATGTAAAAACAATGTATATACTGTAAATATCATGCAAATACAAAATAATGTAAATGATGTAAAATACAATACAGTAATTCCACAGGTAAGGTTCACTTAACATAGAAAATAAACTTACATTTTCCAGACGCCGATTCTAATACTAAAATTCCCAGATAACCCACTGGTACAAGTTGCTGTACCACCAGAAGCATTCAGCGTCCTAGCTAACAGCAACACTGGTCACTTAATACTATGATGAGTACACTGGGCAGCTCAGCACACCACAAATACTGCAGAACCACAGCATGCAGAAACTCCATGTGCTTTCCAGAGCCTGCCTACACTAAACTAACAAAAGGCGCCAAAGCGGGCATAAATCGCGGCCTTTTGGGCAGATGACAACAATAACAATACAATATTTTTCAGTACCAACTCAATACTTCTTTTTCATATAAAAAAGTAAAAAAAAAAAAAAAAGGTATACAGTTTTCCAATCAATAGAAATATTCAATTCAAATAATGCTCAAAAGTATATAATTAAATACAAAACAAACATCAGGCAATCCCGACGCTCGCTTATCCCCTCATCCTTATCGTCAACAAAGAAAAACGCGTAGCGCCAACTTAACTAAAAACCATATAAATAAAAAAGTTATTTTTTCAAACAAGCTTTCAAT
>NC_090760.1:45253081-45268081 GCF_036898095.1 Palaemon carinicauda | reverse complement strand
GTCTTCTGTATTGCAATATTCGTGGTCTTCATGCAAATATCCAAGACCTTACAGTTGCGTCCAGACAGTATGATATTCTTTTGTGCTCAGAAACTTTGGTTTCTAATATGAGGCACTCATCTGAGCTCCTTATAACTGGTTTTAAGAAGCCAATAATGTTGAAACGTGATGCCATCCCTAGGGCCAGGGGAATGGCGGTGTATATTAGGACCGAGTACCCTGCTTCTCATAAGTCCTGCTATCAATGTGGATGTCATGAGATTCAGGTAATAAAAGTTTGTGGCAGGCATAACAACTTTTATTTATGTTCGATCTACCGGAATCCAGACATGGATGATTCTATCTTCGATTGTCTTCTTACCATTATGGCTAAGATACAAGAAGATGATAGAAAGGCTTCTTTTGTCTTTGTTGGTGATTTTAATGCTCACCATAGGGAGTGGTTAAGTTCTATCTCTCCTACCGATCGCCATGGCTTAAGAGCTTTAGACTTTGCCTCTGAATCAGGCTGTGAGCAAATCATAAATGAAGCTACTCACAGGTCTGGTAATTGCTTGGACCTCGTATACACTGACTCCCCTGGCGTTATAACTGGTAAGGTTGGTTCTCCAGTCGGGACATCTGATCATGCCTTGATTTCATTATTAGTGAAGACTGAGCAGCCTGTCCCTGATATATCATATTCTTGTAAAATTTATATGAAATCCCAAGCAGACTGGAATGGGATTTTACATGATCTTTTGTGCTTGAATTGGTCACAATTATATAATAGTGTAGATCCTGTTGTCCCTTTGAATGAGAATCTAGTCAACATAATTGATAGGCGTATCCCTTCTCGTGTGCTAAGGTACCGAGTGAAGGACAAACCGTGGTTCAATGATGATTGTAGACGTGCTTTTTTGGAGAAGCAGGAGGCCTATCAACTTTGGAAGGGTAACAGATCAGATTTGACCTGGAACAACTATACTCAGCTTCGAGCTTTTGCTCAGAGAGTTTATGCCTCAACTGAAAAGGAGTACAATTTAACCATAAAAGAAACACTTTCTGGTACAACTCAGGAACATAAATGGTGGTCTACCCTTAAATCTGCACTCTTTGGTGTAGATGCAACAGTTCCTCCTTTACTTAAATCAGATGGCTCAGTCACTCACTGTCCAAAGGAAAAGGCAACTCTTTTGGCTGATGTTTTTGACAGTAAACAGAGTAATGAAAAACTTGAACTTCCTCATTCCTGTTTTCCTGAGGCTAAACTAACTAGTTTAGCTTTTCGATCTCGTGAGATTAAAGCTCTGTTGATGGACCTTGATGCTTATGGAGGTGTAGACCCAAATGGTATTTTTCCTTTGTTTTTTATAAAGACAGCAGATTTCTTAGCTCCAAAGTTATCTGTTATTTTGCGCAAGTTAGCAAGAAGAGGAGCTTTTAGCACTAGTTGGAGAATTGGTAATGTTACTCCTCTATGTAAATGTGTTTGTGGTAGCTCAAGTCCCACTGATTACCTCCCAATTTCCATAACTCCCATATTATCTAAAGTTTTTGAACGTCTTCTGGCAAAACGTCTTAATAGGTTTGCTGAAGGTAATCATCTACTCCCTAGTTTGCAATTTGGTTTTCGTAAAGGCCTTGGAGCATGTGATGCCCTTCTTACAATCTCCAATGCTGTACAGAAATCCCTTGATTGTGGTCGGGAAGTTCGTATGATTGGCCTTGATTTTAGTGCTGCCTTTGACCGTGTTAATCATGAGGCCCTTGTTTTCAAACTGAAACAGTTGGGAGTGGGTGGGTCGTTTCTTAGTATTATTATTGATTTTTTAAGTAATAGATCTCAAAGAGTTGGTGTTGATGGGCACCATAGTGATTATAGGAATGTGATATCCGGTGTTCCACAGGGTAGTGTTCTTGGCCCATTACTTTTTATACTATATACACATGACATGTGGTTTGGCCTAGAAAACAAGCTTGTTGCATATGCAGATGATGCTACTCTCTTTGCATCAATTCCATCCCCTGAATGTAGATCTAGGGTTGGTGAATCCCTTAATAGAGATTTAGCTAGAATTAGTGCATGGTGCAAATTATGGGGTATGAAGTTGAATCCTAACAAAACTCAAAGTATGATTGTAAGTAGGTCAAGGACGGTGGTTCCTCAACATCCGGATCTCAGTATTGATAATGTTTCTTTAAATATGTATGACTCTTTCAAAATTTTAGGTGTGATTCTCGACAGTAAATTTACTTTTGAGAAACATATAAGGTCTGTGTCTTCTTCAATTTCACAAAAAATAGGCTTATTGAGAAAGTCTTTCAAGATTTTCGGTGATCAATCTATTCTGAAGAAGTGTTTTAATTCTTTCATTCTACCTTGTTTTGAGTATTGTTCTCCTGTCTGGTCTTCAGCTGCTGATTCTTATCTTAATTTTTTGGACAGAAACTTACGGTCTATTAAATTTCTTATTCCTGATCTAGATATTAATCTCTGGCACCGTCGTTCAATTAGTTCATTATGCATGTTGCATAAGATTTTTCACAACTCTGACCATCCTTTACATTCAGATCTCCCTGGACAATTCTATCCTGTTCGTAATACTAGGCAGGCAGTTAATTCTAATAGCCAGGCCTTCTCCATCACGAGGCTCAATACTACGCAGTACTCAAGAAGTTTTATTCCAGCTGTGACCAAGTTGTGGAATGATCTTCCTAATCGGGTGGTTGAATCTGTAGAACTTCAAAAGTTCAAAGTTGGAGCAAATGCTTTTTTGTTGACCAGGCGGACATAGTCTTTTTATAGTTTATTTATGACATATTTGTTTTTGATGTTGTTGATAATTTATTATATGACATGTCTGTTTTGACGTTGTTTCTTATTTTAGAATGATTTATTGTTAATTTGTTCTCTTCATTTATTTATTTCCTTATTTCCTTTCCTCACTGGGCTATTTTTCCCTGTTGGAGCCCCTGGGCTTATAGCATCTTGCTTTTCCAATTAGGGTTGTAGCTTGGATAGTAATAATAATAATAATAATAATAATATATATATATATATATATACACATATATATATATATATATACATATATATATATATATATATATACATACATATATGTATATATATATATATACATACATACATATATATATATATATATACATACATATATATATATATATATACACACATATATATATATATATATACATACATACATATATATATATATATATATTTATATATACACACATATATATATATATATATGTATATATATATATATATATATGTATATTTACTAAGAACAGAAATGATAATGATACCATGAGCAGGAAAGGCATTAGCAGAACGAAGAGTTGTGAAATAGGATTATTATAGTGTTCTATGACCACAACAAATGATTCTTCTGAAGAAAGGATTAATTAATAAAACAAAGAACTGAAGAGTGTAATAGATTTATGGTTTCATATGTCAATGTTAAGTGTCATAAACGACCCAATTCTAGTTCATGGCATCCATGTTATTTCAAAGCCATATCTGTACCTGATGGTAGATACGTCTAAAAGGGTATCGTGCTGCATCAAAAATTGGTGAAAGACATTCAGGTGGGATTTACCTTGAAATTGTAGCCTGCGTCTTATTGAATCTTGCAGCTCATTCAAAGTCCCAATCACTGCCTGGTATAGATAAAAAAAAGATCAAATGATAGCTAGAGCTTGTTGACCTATATCTCCGATTTCTACACACGTTCTGTAATATATAGTAAATTATTTTCCATAACCTTTAGGTAGTGACCTCTTTTCAGGAGCCGATAGTTTTCCGACTCCGTATCACCTAGACGTTGTATCAAAGAGTGATAAAAGTGAAAGTGGGAGGTCCGTTCCAATGATTTCCTACCTTTTACTGATGTTTGGATGTCATCTATAAACTAATTTCTTTATATCCATTTTGGGAATGATGATGAAGAAGCAACTCAAGGAGATTTATATACTCAACAACCACAACAATTGGCCGGTATTTGGCAATACTGCAAGCTAACTTCACAATATTATACTTGGCATCTGGAGAGCAATGTATGACCTGTATGTATATCATGTTCATCCTCAATTTCCACTCAAAGGAGATTGATGAAGTGTTGTTTATCATATTGATGCACCAAGAATTATTTAATCATCATTTGCACCTAAAGCTTAACTTTCCTCCGTCAAATACAGCCAGAGCCTTCGCAAAATGGTTGTGTACATACTATATGTATAGATCAGTGAGATCAGCATATTACACAGACATTGGTCACGGCAGTCTAGGAGCAGTACACTCCCAACCATCACATATGCTGCATCAGAGGGTATTTCTTTAGTTACTCCCATGCAGGGGCTTTCTTAGAAGGAACATTCTGCAGATAGGACTTCCCGGCTTTTTGCATTAATAGGTTCTGATTAAATAGTGATATTGGATATAAACCCATTTAATACTTGAATAGTGTATGCATGTCTATTGTACCGATACCTTCAACAAGAAGCCATTGCTAAAACTATTTGCGGTCAATTTCTATTTTCTCACCAACAATTAAAAAAAAAACTGATGATGCAAGTGTAACTTGAATTATTTTAGTAAATTTGAACTCTGATACAGCTCTGTCTTTCCTTAGACCAGGGTGGTCAACGTCATCGCTATCTTGGGACACCAACTCCAAACAGTTAAACGGAAGGCCGAAAAAAAATAAAAGGAAAACGAAGTCATATCTATCTATCTACCCATCTATCTATCTATATCGATATCTATATCTATATCTATATCTATCTATCTATCTATCTATCTATCTATCTATCTATATATATATATATATATATATATATATTATATATATATATATATATTGAGTACTAAGGAAAGCTTAACGAGCAATAAAAAAATCCCAAATCACTGTGTGGTCTTAAAGTGCTACATTAGTTATAGATGCAGGACTTACAAGCAAAAGAAAAGTGTTAATAATAGATTTATAAATAAAAATTAATATGACAAACTCCTGTGAACGAATAAAAAAGTATGGTAGATTTGCCTGATAATGAAAAGTCTGGTGATTTTGCTTATCTACAAACTAGGTGAATATTGGTAAGTGGCTGGTGTCACATATCTGTGCTCTCATCTATAGCAGATGACAATTATTTGTAGCACTTCGTTATATATTCCAATTTTAAGAAACAAGCGCATTAACATTAGTTACTCTTCTCACAAGTTTCTGGTGGGATAATGACATTCTTTTATATTAATGCCTAACTTAGGTAATAACTGCTTCAATACAATTACCAAGTGTCATACCTTAACAGCAATAGACGATAGAGAGAGAGAGAGAGAGAGAGAGAGAGAGAGAGAGACAGACAGACAGAGACAGAGAGAGAGAGAGAGAGAGAGAGAGAGAGAGAGAGAATAGAATGATCTTTTCTGTCCTTTTCAAAAAGTAGAAATTTAATAAAGTAAAGCATATCCAGTCTTATATAAACTAGCTAGACACTCCAAATGTTCACGGCATTTTACCATAATACAGGAATTATTCTGCTTTTTTTACTGAACATATTTTCATGTAACGTCATTAATTGTCTTCTGTAACGGTGTATCCATGTGTTAAAGAACCAAAATCAAATTGATACCTGCTACACAGGGTAAGATATTCCCAAATTTAGATTTGAAGCGGTTCTATGGCTGCCATCTTGAAAATGACAATTATTTGTCAAGTAGCCCAATTCAGATTTAGTAAACTTTATTGTTCTGGAAAGCACAAACAAGAACAGAATGAAAGAAACTTAAAAAGCGTTGGCAGCCTTTTTTTTTTAAATTCTACTCTGAATGGACATTCGTTTACTGCACTAAAGCCCAATCCCCAATTTGGTGCCCATCCATACCAGTGTCCTCACCAGTAAACAGTTTAAAATCACGATTCATGGCTGGGATCAACCTGCTGCTATGCGAACGCAAGGCGAACACGTTACCACTCGATTAGCCATGAGATATATAGAATTTGTTTAGGGAAAGGTTATTCAAACTTTACACATAAACTGCTATTTGTAATTGAATGTAGATCATTCATTCTTTTACTTTCCATATTATCAACAAATCTTAATTCGTTAACCTACAATAGATGATACAGTTAAGTATTCACTTCCTATTAAACTTTTATATGTTTTTTAACTAATTAAAGTATGTTTGATAATATCATTATTCCAAAGGATATATCACTTGGAAAAATGTGATAATTAACTTTTGGCAAGTTTCTCCTGGGAAAATTGATAAATTTATAGCATTTGGCAAAATATTTCATGAATATATAATCCATCTTCGTCATGTAATTATTAATTTGTACGTACACATAATCCCATTTATATGAACGTAAAAAAGAGACATACAACACACAAGCACACACCAGGACACTTGTGAAAACATCATATATCCAATCTCCTGCCTGACGTAAAATCTTAATAAAAGTTGTTTTCGACCCAATAAGAATTACAGAACCAAAACGATTGCAACGTTTTGGGTCAACATTTACAACTTCAGTTTCATTTCTAGGAAGTCATAAAATAATCATTAATCTCGTTTTACTTCCGTGTTCCCGATTAATAACCTATGGCTCTCCAAAGAAAGTACTGCTTCATAATCGATAATCACTTATACATTCATACAAATTCTGAGTAGAAAGATAATTTAAAATTCACACGATTTTCTGCAAATATCAAGTGATCAATTGGTTTCCAGGAAACAAATTCAACTAATTTTCCAGTAATAATCTAGTTATTAGAGCTAAAGTATTTCTTAGTATTACTGGCTAAATAGAAAGTGTTAAGGTTTGTATAATCAATATATTTGCTCATACAAGCACGCTTAGTTACATGTGTGTGCCTGTGTGTGTTTTCTTGCGCATATGCATAAGTGTGTGGCTTTGCATGTAAGTGGAAGTTTTTGTGTATATAAATACTCGTGTTTGTTTTACAGTCTTTCACATCCTTTCGAGAACCGTTCTTAATTAATTGGAAAAAAAGTAGATAAATATCATATCAATCGGTCAAGAATGGAAGCTGCTATATAAATCTAACTTATTAGCCCCTGAAAATCTTACTCTTTGACTTTAGACATAATACTCTAAAATCAAGAAACAAGAAATCACTTCGAAAAGGTTAAAAATAACGATCGTAATATTTATTTACAAATTAATGTCGGAGCTTGCAAGATTGTGTCCAGCTGTTATCAATAATCAGGAGTGAATTTTAATTTTTCTAGAATGTTATTTTATATATATATATATATATATGTATATATATATATATATATATATATATATATGAGTAATTCTAAAAGAAATACGGTATTATAAGAAGTCTTTGTTTCCTGGATTAACGATCGTTTAAATACTTGAATAACTATAAAAAAAAGTATATGCAACACTGATTCCTTCATATTTCAATATTTTTTGCAACCATTCCTTGCCAATCTCTGATATAGTTTTCATTTTTTCACAAAGAAAAAGTCGTTGAATAGCAGAATCCGTAGTATTTTTGAGGACGCCAAATTTCAGCCAGGAAATAAAAATATGTATATTTGTTATAATTACCTACAGGTGATGCATAACTGGAAAGTGAAACGGAATCATTGATTTCATGAATAAAAATATTTCCAGAGGGATTTCTGTCGAATTTCTTTCACTCTCGTGAATATGACATTTTGGGTTGAGTAACAACAAATTAGAATAATTTTGAAAACAGAAACCAATAAACTCTATTTAGCTGTTAGTGTTAGAAAATATGACCCAGAAAAAAAAAAATTATTTGTTCACACACTTGATGTAGGATAAATTCTTATAAGGATACTATTTTCCTTTTCTGGTCGTACTTTATTATGCTTTGATATAAGAGAAAGTACATCTAATAAATTATTATAGTTTTATATCTATATATATTCAAATTATATTCCCCATGTCCTATTAGATATTCCTTTGTAGCAGTAGGAACTAAACGATTGAAATCTAATAGAATTTAAACGTTCACTGGATATTATAGAGGTGTTTTCTACCACTCTTCTTTATATATATATATATATATATATGTATATATATATATATATATATATATATCTTGCCATTGTCCATTTCTTTTCCTCAAATGTTGTCATGTTGCTCTCTCCTGTCACCTAAGGCCTGTCAACACGACCAGGCGTGCCCAACGGGGGAACAGTGTATATATATATATATATATATATATGAAGCATATTTAGACAAGTTTTTTCATATTCACATAAGACATATATCTTAATAGATTAATGACTGGATACTCTTACTGACCTCTGGATCAAAGTACCACAGCGAAATCTCTCAAAGACAATAGCACCTGACTAGCCTGGAATCGAACCCTGGTCAGGGGTGCTTGAGTGACAGTACTGTCTCTGTCATACAAATATCCTGGATCAGGGTTTGATTCCCAGCCAGTCAGATGCTATTGTCTTAGTGTGGTTTCACCTCGGGACTCAAACCCTGAAGTCGGTAAGAGAATCCAGATATTAATGTATTAAAATATATGGCTTATATGATTAGAGCTAGGTCCAAAAGAGCTAGGCCCAAAAAGAGCTAGTACAATTGAGCTAGTGCAACAAAATAGCTAGTTCTATAATAGCTAGTAGCAAAATCGCTATTGTGACAAAATAGCTAGCAGTACATTTGAGCTGGATCAAAAAGATCTGTTAACCAAAATAGCTTGTTTTGAGAAAACGTAGTGTTGCTAAAACAGTGTGTGTGTGTGTGTTTGTGTGTGTCTGTTTGTGTGTGTGTGTGTTTACTTTGATTACTGAGGTAAAGTAAAAAATATATTTTCTTCTGTCTCATCATATTTATTATTTACAGCAGAATAGAATTTAATAGATGAAAGAAACATCCATTTATGTTTGCATCAGGATACACTGTCATGAAAGCATTGATAGGAGACTTTCCAAAATCTAAGGTTACCTTTTCAGGGTCACAGTCTGGGTGTTCGTCTTTCAAAATTTGAAATACTCGTTCATACGTTGACTGAGCCTTATCAGGCATCATAACATAAACACAGGGAAAAAGAAATTTTTCTCTAACAACATGGGTCGTATATAATTGATAAAATATTCTAGGAACGACTTTGAAAGTTGATCGAGCATATGCTGGCTTTCAAATATGATTATTCGTTTTTAATCGCTTGGTACATCACTCAGTAAGAGGGGTTCAGTATTTCCGTTTATAGTAAAAGTTTTCATTTTTTTCTGGAATTATCAATTCGTTAATTGATAAAGGTTCAGGAAAATGGCCTTCAACCTTACGTCTATGTTGAATACTTTTTTGGAGCGCTCCTTTTTTAGGGACATTAGCCATTGCTTCGTCATCCAGCTCTTGTACTACAGCAGCAATAACTCTTCGTGGTAGTGCACTAAAATTTGAAGCTTGCTCATTCATTTTCCCTAAATCCATTCTAACATTTTGCCTCGCGGGATCTGGGGCATGATTATGTCCTTGTCCAATTTTTACTTCACACATTTCTTGGAAGTTCGGCGCAGTTTTCAATGTTCCTCTACAATCCTTCATTACACATCTCCAGTTCTGGCTGGTATTGTTCTTTGTATTTTTTCGGTACAAAAATCCATCGTAGCTAAGTAAATCTTCTCCTTTCTGGGACTTTATAACTTCCATGATGAAGGGTTGAATACTACTAATTTTTATCTCCATAGATAAGAAAAAGATTATAGGAAAAAATGGAGTAGAAAAAACACTCCATTTTCTTGAAACTAGTTATTTTGGTTAACAGCTCTTTTTGTACAAGCTCAAATGTATAACTAGCTATTTTGTCACATTAGCAATTTTGGTACTAGCTATTAAGGAACTAGCCATTTTGTCGCACTAGCTCAATTGTACTAGCTCTTTTGAACCTAGCTATAATGTCGCACACTCATTTGATTATATATATATATATATATATATATATATGTATATATATATACAGAGAGAGAGAGAGAGAGAGAGAGAGAGGGAGAGAGAAGTATTTTAATTGGATAATTAACGAACAAAATCATGTGAATATGTCTTGCATTAAATGAGTTTTTTAAGTGTAGTAATCTTGCTGAATATTTTGAGCAAAATTCCGAAACTTTCCTTGAACTATTATGTGTCTTTTGCTAACCTAATACAGTCTCCCCAGCATCGAGGAAAGATAAGTCACAAGGCAACATAATTTGGGACTGTAAACATTGTCTGTCTCAGTCCTTGCCTTTTTTCAGTTCACTAGTCGAGACAGTTTTTGACTGTTCGTGTATACCAGTCGTTTCCTTGGTTTTGACTTCACCATCGTGCCGGTTAGGGTGACCACCGCTTCCACTCACTCTCCTAGTGTGTGTGTGTAGGCGTTTTCAACATGGCATCACTGTTTGGCCGTCTGGCATGCCCGACAGTGTGGAGAGGCCTTTTAGTATTCATCACGTCATTATTCTTTCAATCGGTCTTTGAGTTGTAACCATCTTTTGATTTAAGGCTTTAGAAGGCTCCAAGTTTTTGAGGCATTATTATTATTATTATTATTATTATTATTATTATTATTATTATTATTATTATTATTATTATTATTATTATTCCTGATAGGCAAGCTACAACCCTAGTAGGAAAAGCTAGATGCTATAAACCCAAGGGCTCCATTAGGAAAAAATAGCTCACTGAGGAAAGGATGTAAGGAAATAAATAAATGATGAGAACAAATTAACAATGAATCATTCTAAAAAAGTAACAACGCCAAAACAGATATGTCATATATAAACAATCAACAACGTCAAAACAAATATGTCATATATAAACTATAAAAAGACCCGTGTATCAATATATATATATATATATATATATGTATTTATTTATATATATATATATATATGTATGTATGTATGTATGTATGTATGTATATATATATATATATATATATATTTGGTGTGTGTATTTATGTATATATTTTTGTATATGGTTACATCCTTTCTGAGGGCTGGCGCCTTACCGAAGTGGAAGGGTATGTGTTTTGCAATGATCAGCAAAGCTGTGCTAGTCAGGGCCAGCCATGCTAGATTAGTTTACTGTAAGCTATCTTTATCTACTACCAATCTGCAGTTTGCCAGCGTGGTAATACAAAGTTGCTAAACCACAGACAGTAATGAGAGCATGTTAGAAGCATTTGTCCAGCAGTGGACAGAAACATTGATCTCTAGTTTTGGGTATATCCTCAGCCACTGAACTATGGTCATATATATATATATATATATATATATGTGTATATATATGTATAAACAGTATATATATATATATATATATATATGATAAATTTTGCACATTTAGACGTGTTTTTCATATTCAAATAAGCCATATATATTTTTGATACATTAATGTCTGGATTCTCTTAACGACCTCGGGATCAGAGCCCCAGGCGAAATCACACAAAGACAAGAGCTTGGGTCCGGCCGGGAATCGAACCATGGTCGGCAAGCTTGTATAGACAGTGACTAAGCCACTTGGCCACGAAGAAAGATAAAAGTCAATGACAATTCTTCTGTACTTATATCTGTCGAATTCATGTATTTTGTACTTAGAATTGAAATCAACCCATCTTCACCATCGTAGCTAATTGGTAGTTTGTTACTTGGCATTCAATTAATGATAAATTTTGCACATTTAGACGTGTTTTTCATATTCAAATAAGCCATATATATTTTTGATACATTAATGTCTGGATTCTCTTAACGACCTCGGGATCAGAGCCCCAGGCGAAATCACACAAAGACAAGAGCTTTGGTCCGGCCGGGAATCGAACCCTGGTCGGCATGCTTGTATAGACAGTGACTAAGCCACTTGGCCACGAAGAAAGATAAAAGTCAATGACAATTCTTCTGTACTTATACCTGTCGAATTCAGGTATTTTGTACTTAGAATTGAAATCAACCCATCTTCACCATCGTAGCTAATTGGTAGTTTGTTACTTGGCATTCAATTAATGATAAATTTTGCACATTTAGACGTGTTTTTCATATCAAATAAGCCATATATATTTTTGATACATTAATGTCTGGATTCTCTTAACGACCTCGGGATCAGAGCCCCAGGCGAAATCACACAAAGACAAGAGCTTGGGTCCGGCTGGGAATCGAACCCTGGTCGGCAAGCTTGTATAGACAGTGACTAAGCCAATTGGCCACGAAGAAAGATAAAAGTCAATGACAATTCTTCTGTACTTATATCTGTTGAATTCAGGTATTTTGTACTTAGAATTGAAATCAACCCATCTTCACCATCGTAGCTAATTCGTAGTTTGTTACTTGGCATTCTATTAATGATAAATTTTGCACATTTAGACGTGTTTTTCATATTCAAATAAGCCATATATATTTTTGATACATTAATGTCTGGATTCTCTTAATGACCTCGGGATCAGAGCCCCAGGCGAAATCACACAAAGACAAGAGCTTGGGTCCGGCGGGGAATCGAACCCTGGTCGGCAAGCTTTTATAGACAGTGACTAAGCCACTTGGCTACGAAGAAAGATAAAAGTCAATGACAATTCTTCTGTACTTATACCTATCGAATTCCGGTATTTTGTACTTAGAATTGAAATCAACCCATCTTCACCATCGTAGCTAATTGGTAGTTTGTTACTTGGCATTCAATTAATGATAAATTTTGCACATTTAGACGTGTTTTTCATATTCAAATAAGCCATATATATTTTTGATACATTAATGTCTGGATTCTCTTAACGACCTCGGGATCAGAGCCCCAGGCGAAATCACACAAAGACAAGAGCTTGGGTCCGGCCGGGAATCGAACCATGGTCGGCAAGCTTGTATAGACAGTGACTAAGCCACTTGGCCACGAAGAAAGATAAAAGTCAATGACAATTCTTCTGTACTTATATCTGTCGAATTCATGTATTTTGTACTTAGAATTGAAATCAACCCATCTTCACCATCGTAGCTAATTGGTAGTTTGTTACTTGGCATTCAATTAATGATAAATTTTGCACATTTAGACGTGTTTTTCATATTCAAATAAGCCATATATATTTTTGATACATTAATGTCTGGATTCTCTTAACGACCTCGGGGTCAGAGCCCCAGGCGAAATCACATAAAGACAAGAGCTTGGGTCCGGCCGGGAATCGAACCCTGGTTGGCAAGCTTGTATAGACAGTGACTAAGCCACTTGGCCACGAAGAAAGCTAAAAGTCAATGACAATTCTTCTGTACTTATACCTGTTGAATTCAGGTATTTTGTACTTAGAATTGAAATCAACCCATCTTCACCATCGTAGCTAATTGGTAGTTTGTTACTTGGCATTCAATTAATGATAAATTTTGCACATTTAGACGTGTTTTTCATATTCAAATAAGCCATATATATTTTTGATACATTAATGTCTGGATTCTCTTAACGACCTCAGGATCAGAGCCCCAGGCGAAATCACACAAAGACAAGAGCTTTGGTCCGGCCGGGAATCGAACCCTGGTCGGCATGCTTGTATAGACAGTGACTAAGCCACTTGGCCACGAAGAAAGATAAAAGTCAATGACAATTCTTCTGTACTTATACCTGTCGAATTCAGGTATTTTGTACTTAGAATTGAAATCAACCCATCTTCACCATCGTAGCTAATTGGTAGTTTGTTACTTGGCATTCAATTAATGATAAATTTTGCACATTTAGACGTGTTTTTCATATCAAATAAGCCATATATATTTTTGATACATTAATGTCTGGATTCTCTTAACGACCTCGGGATCAGAGCCCCAGGCGAAATCACACAAAGACAAGAGCTTGGGTCCGGCTGGGAATCGAACCCTGGTCGGCAAGCTTGTATAGACAGTGACTAAGCCAATTGGCCACGAAGAAAGATAAAAGTCAATGACAATTCTTCTGTACTTATATCTGTTGAATTCAGGTATTTTGTACTTAGAATTGAAATCAACCCATCTTCACCATCGTAGCTAATTCGTAGTTTGTTACTTGGCATTCTATTAATGATAAATTTTGCACATTTAGACGTGTTTTTCATATTCAAATAAGCCATATATATTTTTGATACATTAATGTCTGGATTCTCTTAATGACCTCGGGATCAGAGCCCCAGGCGAAATCACACAAAGACAAGAGCTTGGGTCCGGCGGGGAATCGAACCCTGGTCGGCAAGCTTGTATAGACAGTGACTAAGCCACTTGGCCACGAAGAAAGATGAAAGTCAATGACAATTCTTCTGTACTTATATCTGTTGAATTCAGGTATTTTGTACTTAGAATTGAAATCAACCCATCTTCACCATCGTAGCTAATTGGTAGTTTGTTACTTGGCATTCAATTAATGATAAATTTTGCACATTTAGACGTGTTTTTCATATTCAAATAAGCCATATATATCTTTGATATATTAATGTCTGGATTCTCTTAACGACCTCGGGATATATATATATATATATATATATATACACACACACACACATATATATATATAAATATATATATGTATATAATAAATTTTTGCACATTTAGATGTGTTTTTCAAATTCAAATGAGCTATATATTTTTGATAAATTAATGTCTGGATTCCCATAACAACCTTTGGATCAGAGCCCAAGGGGAAATCACACAGAGATAAGAGCTTGTGACCGCCAGGGAGTCGAACCCTGGTCCGGCAAACTTGTACAGACAGGCTAAGTGGTAGTCACTGTCTCTACAAGTTTGCCGGACCAGGGTTCGACTCCCAATCGTTCACAAGCTCTTGTCTTTGTGTGATTTCACCTGGGGCTCTGATCCTGAGGTCTTTAAGAGAATCCAGACATCAGTGTATCAAAAATATATGGCTTATTTGGATGTATGTATATGTGTATAGATACACACACACACACACACACACACACACATATATATATATATATATATATGCTTTACTGTCACAAGGATCACGTGACTTGGTATACGCAAAAGTCAGT
>NC_090760.1:45243081-45245581 GCF_036898095.1 Palaemon carinicauda | reverse complement strand
TTTTACTCGCAGTGTAAGGCGTTGGGCACAACTGGCCCTACTACCAGCTACGGGTGTTATACGGGCAAAATTTGTATGAAATCGTGGGTTTGACGCAAGGGGCACGCAATAGTCTTTGACATCGTAGGCCGCCGTATACCTTGAGCAGAAGCCATGCGTGTGACTTACGTGCCATAGGATTTTCTGTGGCATGATCTCCGCACATTGGTCGTGCGTGTAATTTGCGTGTAACTTGCGTCACAGCCACGCACGTATGTCGTACGGAATAAAAGGAAGTACGTGCAGATTCTGCGGATGGTATACATTGAGCTACAAGGTCAAAGACTGTTGCGTGCCCCTTGCGTCAAACCCACGATTTCACACAAATTTTGCCCGTATAACCCCTGTAGCTGGTAGTACGGCCATTTGCGCTCAAGGCCATACATCGCAGGAGTTCATGGCTACGACTGAAAAATTTTCTAGACACATACGGCTAGAAAATTCGTACGGGGAGTTGTGCCCAACGCCTAACGAAATGTATTTGTATTACTGGAACAAGGAAATCTCCACATATAGTCAACAAAGAACCAAACATTATTCTTATGCATGATGTTGACGGCTTGAAAGTCTTTACTGAAGTCGCTGTAGAGTTAATGCAGAGGCATAAACTAAAAAGCTTTTTTTTTTCTCTCACTACAAAAAAAAAACATTTACCAATGTTTCTGTGTTGACGAGGGCGTGCTTGTTCAAAGGCCTATTTGCTTGACTTTGTAAAAGTCTCATTTTTTTTACCGATATATTCATATATTACATACATATTTAGAGTACCCTAAAGTGTCCAAAATAAAGCAAGGCAAGTGATATGGCAATAAAACATTGACCCAGCAATTATAGTTATCCTAAATGTAAAGCAGATGGCGCTTAAAGTCATACTTTTATAATACTGGGTTCATATAAATGATAAGGGTAATATCAATAATATAGATGCTATTTTGAACGTGCTAACTATGTTGAAAAGGATAAATAACTTAGGAATACTGGAATCATTCAATGCAAATGTGAACCCATTCGTTTTGATTGTGTGTTTTATTTCATTAAAATATAAATTTCCTGTTGGATCATAGTATTCTTGAAAATGGTGTATTTCACCGGTTTAGACATTTTTCCTACTTTGCATAAAGTTATAAAATGCTTATCTCTCGAACTAATTGCAGTTATAGGTAAATTTTCCCATAAATTATACATACTGCAATGAAGTTAAGAAAATATAATCCATTAAGCTCTCTGTAGATGTTTTTTCCTTGTAAAGATTTTGATTTTTGAAGTGTTAAAAACCATATTCTTTCACAGAAAATAAATTCAAATACTATTTGAATAATTATACAAAACAAATAATTTCAAATTAGTATAGTTAATTTTTTATTTTTTTTTCTTTAAGATTTTAACATGATTGTATTCACTATATACTGTATAAATTGATACTCTGCAATATGTCTAAAACCTATTCTATAATTGTTATATTATTTGCTGAAATGCCGAACAGTTGCTTTTAACTCCAATAGCAGTTGTGACCATGCGAACTAATTTGCAGTAAAGTCATATTTGATGCAGGAGAACTTTGCTCACCTTCAAAATCCCGCAAATACATTCCAACTTGTTTTTGCTCTTCCCGTTCAACAACAGCAGGAGTTCAATAAAAGCAAAGTCTTGCGGGGATATATTTTCTTCGCCTTGTTGACATTTTCTCATCCTGACGCCCTTCGGAATAATGAAGGTTATTTTGCTGACGTATAACTAAGGAAATTGGAAATACCTCGGGAAGATTTATTTGCAGCTATTCGAATTTTTTTTATTCATTTTTTATTTTTTTTTATGGAAAATAGGAGGATTAAGACATTTATAGAATCGTTATTCATTGTCATTGAATTTTTCAAGGCGCTCACGGAACATTCTCCCACAAAAAAAAAAAAATAAATAAATAAATAAATACTACTTCACAACTTTTTTTTTCAAACCTAAGTGATTTAGTTTTTTTGGACCCGTAATATTAAAACAATTTTATTTTTTTCCTCAACTTTGATGGTTATGTAAGAGTAGACCCAAATGGTATTTTCCTAATGTGTTTTAAAAGCCACAGCAATTTTCGAAACTCCTAAGTTGTCTGTTATTTTCTTGTAGTTTAGAAAGATTGAGTTCATTTTACACTAAGAGAATTTGTAATGTTACTCCAGTCCGGTAAAAGTGTTTGGTGACACCTCAAGAACTGCCGAGTACTACCCAATATTATTCTGAACTCATTTATTATCTGATGTTTATGAAAGTTTTTGACAAAACGTTTAAATAGATGATCTGTAAGTATTACCTGTTACTTAGTTTGCAACCTGACTTTCACACAGGTTTTGAGAAATGTGATGCCCTTCTTAATATTCCTTGTGATGTACATAAATCCTCTGACTGAATTTATTTCTAATATTTAAACCTATAACAGTGTAAGGGTCTTTTCTTAACTTCATTATTCAAT
>NC_090760.1:45235581-45238081 GCF_036898095.1 Palaemon carinicauda | reverse complement strand
AGCATTCCATAACTTTATGTGAAGTAGAAAATGTCATTTATCTTCAAACTGTTGCAGTATATCACTTTAAATAATAAGACTATTAAATCGTAGAGGTAATATATATTTTGAATATATAAAATAAACTATCAAAACGAACGGGTTTACACTTGCATTAAATGATTTAAGTATTCCCAAGTTATTTGTCCACTGAAATATAGTGTGTACGCTCCAAATAGCATCTATATTATTAAGATTATCATTATTATTTATATGAACTTAGTAATATAGAATTATGGCTTTAAGCGACATCTGCTTTACTTTTAGAGTAACTATAAATCCTGGGTCCATGTTTTGTTGCCATATCACTTGCCTCATTCTGAAAACTTCTAAGACACGAGAAATAGATGAAGATATACTTGCTTGTCTATCTATCTATATGTCTATTTATCTATTTATTTATCTATCTATCTATCTATCTATCTATCTATCTATCTCTCTATATGTATAAGTGTATAAATGAGAAGGAGAGAGAGAGAGAGAGAGAGAGAGAGAGAGAGAGAGAGAGAGAGAGAAATTACTAATGATTTGTATAAAGCTGAGAACACTCCTTGGATATTGCATGCATGTGTATTATTTCTTTACAAAGTCAAGCAAACAGACCTTTGAACAAACTCGCGTTCGTCAACACAGAAACGTTGGTAAAAGTGTTTTGTTGTGAGAGAGAAAGAGAAGAGGTTTATTAGTTTAAGTCTCTGCATTAACCCTATATTGCGTTCAGTGGAGACTTGCAGACAGTATCATTATGCATAAAAATATTTAATTCTTTATAGAACATATGTGGAGTTTTCCTCATTCTAGTCAGGCAAATACTTTTTGCAGCATTGCGAGCAAACGAAGCTCTTATATGAAAAAAAGGAATTTTTAAACAACAAAGACACAAATAGGATGAACAGAGATAACAACACAATTACCAACTATAGAGATTATTGTGAATAAACATTTGAAAATATTTACATTTTATTCCGGTAAAATGAGTCACCCAATGTGTGGTTACTCAATCTCTTTCATATATTCTAAACTGACTTTTAAATATGACGCCAAAAATTTCAAAATAGATTCAGATAATTTCCATTCAGATAACCGTTCTTTATTTACCCACTTATTACTTGCTCTATATGCCGATGAAGTCACAGCGAAGAGTGTTGCATATCATGGAGCTATGGGAATACAAAAGTAATGAAGCAGGCAATGCAAACAGCCTTGTATGGAAAACAGAGGAATCATTTGGATGGAATACCGAGGCTCTGAGACCTTAATAAGTTTGAGTGGTTGAGGTGCACATTTTTCCATTACTGTAACAATTATATTGAATGAAATATCTCATATTAGATTTTCTTAAGAATGGGCTCTTTTTCTTAAAATTATTCTCGTTTTATTCGTTACTTAAGTTCCATTTGCTATACTATTTTACCAAACATGATCGGGAACTACCTTGGAGAAGATGAATATCAGACTTTTGCCTCTATGTAACAAAAAGTTTTAGATTATTGTTAAACCCATGGAATTGGGTCCAAAACTCCGTAAACAAGTTACACTCTTTTTTAATTCACAAAATCTGTTACAAACAATAAAAAAATCATGGCTTCTGAAAACACTATTATTATATGAAAACAGGTTTCCATATTCAAAAGACAATTGGAATTGAAGGGAAGACATCAACTAATTAGAAAGGAGACCGGCCATTTTGAGTATGTTTTAATCATGAGATAAATTATTGGAAAATTTAAGGACTGCCAATTTATAGAAAAACTAATGTAGTCATATAAAATTACATCATAAAAAATATATGATAACGCAAAAGCAATACTTATCTTCACATCAGCGCTCAGCAGACTATTTGAGCTATCCTATAGCACTATAGCTGTCAATACCTGACCAATGCTAAATACGTTAAAATTATAGGGATACATGAACATACAGTAAAATGACCATATCAGTCAACTTAAACCTTACATTATGATTTAAGATATTAGTATGAAACAAAATTCCAGAAAAAAAAAAACAGTAATGCATATAGCCCATCAACTAATACTAATTACCTGAGTTAATGATGATAGAAAAAGGTTATTTTCTCTCTCCTGTTTGTGTGTTTGTTTGTGTGTGTGGTTGTGTGTGAACAGCTCCTTCGCCAAGATTTTAATCATAGATTATTAAAACTTGGAGGGATTAACTGTTATGCAAAAACCTGGAAATTATTAAATTTTGGAAGGTCAAGGTCAAAATTCAAGGTCACAGTCAAACAAAATGTACAATAGACATAATTAGCCATAATTGACATAATTAGTTCGGATATCGTTGTCACAGACACTTAAAACATGGCCCATATTTGGTGTATGAAAATCAACGCCATATATACATGTGATAGTGTTAAGTGAAGGTCAAGGTAAAGCAAAAATTCAAATTCTGGTCATCAACCATACGGCCAAAATTTTAATCTTAAAATAATTAGACTTGCAGG
>NC_090760.1:45218081-45230581 GCF_036898095.1 Palaemon carinicauda | reverse complement strand
TATATATATATATATATATATATATATATATATATATATATATATATATATATAATATATATATATATATATATATTCTGGAGGGAGGGAGGATGACCAAACGTTAGCATGACAAGAAAATATATCCACGTAAAAGCTTGTTTCATTAAACTCGTGTTGTTGGACTAAATAAAAAAAAAAGAAGTAGAATACGTTGCAAGAAATTGCATTGTGAACAAGGTTTCCGTTCTTCAAAGAGAGCCTTACTTAATATTGATGAACATGTCTAGTCTACAACTTTCATGAAATATGAAGCCTCTTGTTCGTTTCAGGAAATATTTTTCAACTAACGTACTCAAGAATTTACAAACGGAAAGAGTTTTTTAATCTTTACGATTGAAAATTTCCTGTCGTTCATTTAATTAGTATTTAAAAACCTCCAATTGACATTTAACATTTAAAGAAAATATTCTTAATGAAACAGTAAAGAAATATTTACCAGGAAAAATACATTCATGAATTCTATTTTTTTTTCTTATATACTTTCGTATTAAGTGATAATAATTATTGGAGTGGCTTTTTTCGTGTTTTAAAGATATTGAGCTTCACAATAAATATTACATGAATGTCCGTGAGAACTTGTAAATTATCTGAAGTCTTATAATAATTTCCATACGGCTATTATGTAAATTATTATATGACTTCAGATAATTCATATCTAGGGTAATGGATTTCAAAGAAAATAGATTTATTTCTCAACCACATGGGTTATAAAAATCTTCAAAGATAACGAATAAATGATCTTAGTAAAATACATTGAATAATTGAATAATGTGATTTTTACAGAAGTAGGGCAAACGCAGCAACACGTTTAATTTTTCCGAACCACATTTTTGTATTCATATATTATGCAATTTACTTGCTTCAAACGAATTTTAGACCCCGTGAAAAGCTATTAAAATTAGCACTGATGTGAAAGTATACTCATAACGTTTACATCTCAATTTTACTGTAATGAAGTTTTTGGTTACTTGTTTTACTGGTATACTACGTGTTTCCTGTCCTTGTGATGAATTAAGTATAAAAGTATAAATATGCATAAAACTCTTTATCCAATTATATGTATATATATATATATATATATATATGTTCACATATTTATATATATAAATATATATATATATATATATGCTCATATATTTATATAAATATAAATATTTATATATATATATATATATATGCTCACATATTTATATATATATATATATATATATACATATACATATATGTTCACTGATAAACATATATATATATATATATATATACAAGAAACAAAACCAAAAAAAAGGGGACCTCTACTCTCTACAATCCTCCAGCCTAATCAAGGACTCAGCCGAGTTCAGCTGGTACTGCTAGGGTGCCACAGCCCAACCTCCCACATTTCCACCACAGATGAAGCTTCATACTGCTGAGTCCCCTACTGCTGCTACCTCCGCGGTCATCTAAGGCACCGGAGGAAGCAGCAGGGCCTACCGGAACTGCGTCACAATCGCTTGCCATTCATTCCTATTTCTCGCACGCTCTCTTGCCTCTCTCACATCTATCCTTCTATCACCCAGAGCTTTCTTCACTCCATCCATCCACCCAAACCTTGGCATTCCTCTTGTACTTCTCCCATCAACTCTTGCATTCATCACCTTCTTTAGCAGACAGCCATTTTCCATTCTCTCAACATGGCCAAACCACCTCAACACATTCATATCCACTCTAGCCGTTAACTCATTTCTTACACCCGTTCTCACCCTCACCACTTCGTTCCTGACCCTATCTACTCGAGATACACCAGCCATACTCCTTAGACACTTCATCTCAAACAAATTCAATTTTTGTCTCTCCATCACTTTCATTCCCCACAACTCCGATCCATACATCACAGTTGGTGCAATCACTTTCTCATATAGAACTCTCTTTACATTCATGCCCAACCCTCTATTTTTTACTACTCCCTTAACTGCCCCCAACACTTTGCAACCTTCATTCACTCTCTGACGTTACATCTGCTTCCACTCCACCATTTGCTGCAACAACAGACCCCAAGTACTTGAACTGATCCACCTCCTCAAGTAACTCTCCATTCAACATGACATTCAACCTTGCACCACCTTCCCTTCTCGTACATCTCATAACTTTACTTTTACCCACATTAACTCTCAACTTCCTTCTCTCACACACCCTTCCAAATTCTGTCACTAGTCGGTCAAGCTTCTCTTCTGTGTCTGCTACCAGTACAGTATCATCCGCAAACAACAACTGATTTACCTCCCATTCATGATCATTCTCGCCTACCAGTTTTAATCCTCGTCCAAGCACTCGAGCATTTACCTCTCTCACCACTCCATCAACATACAAGTTAAACAACCACGGCGACATCACACATCCCTGTCTCAGTCCCACTCTCACCAGAAACCAATCACTCACTTCATTTCCTATTCTAACATATGCTTTACTTCCTTTGTAGAAACTTTTCACTGCTTGCAACAACCTTCCACCAACTCCATATAACCTCATCACATTCCACATTGCTTCCCTATCAACTCTATCATATGCTTTCTCCAGATCCATAAACGCAACATACACTTCCTTACCTTTTGCTAAATATTTCTCGCATATCTGCCTAACTGTAAAAATCTGATTCATACAACCCCTACCTTTTCTAAAACCACCCTGTACTTCCAAGATTGCATTCTCTGTTTTATCCTTAATCCTATTAATCAGTACTCTACCATACACTTTTCCAACTACACTCAACAAACTAATACCTCTTGAATTACAACACTCATGCACATCTCCCTTACCCTTATATAGTGGTACAATACATGCATAGACCCAATCTACTGGTACCAATGACAACACAAAACACACATTAAACAATCTCACCAACCATTCAAGTACAGTCACACTCCCTTCCTTCAACATTTCAGCTTTCACACCATCCATACCAGAAGCTTTTCCTACTCTCGTTTCATCTAGTGCTCTCCTCACTTCCTCTATTGTAATCTCTCTCTCATTCTCATCTCCCATCACTGGCACCTCAACACCTGGAACAGCAATTATATCTGCCTCCCTATCATCCTCAACATTCAGCAAACTTTCAAAATATTCCGCCCACCTTTTCCTTGCCTCCTCTCCTTTTAACAACCTTCCATTTCCATCTTTCACTGTCTCTTCAATTCTTGCGCCGGCCTTCCTTACTCTCTTCACTTCTTTCCAAAACTTCTTCTTATTCTCTTTATATGACTGACCCAGTCCCTGACTCCACCTCAGGTCAGCTACCCTCTTTGCCTCACGTACCTTGTGCTTTACTTCCACCTTTTGCTCTCTATATTTTTCATACTTCTCTATACTATTACTCTGCAGCCATTCTTCAAAAGCCCTCTTTTTCTCTTCCACTTTTACCTTCACTCCTTCATTCCACCATTCACTGCCCTTCCTCATGCTGCCTCCAACAACCTTCTTGCCACATACATCACTTGCAATCCCAACAAAATTTTCTTTTGCTAACTTCCACTCCTCCTCTAAATTACCAGTTTCTCTTACTCTCACCTCGTCATATGCCATTTTCAACCTTTCCTGATATTTACTTTTTACCCCCGGTTTTATTAGCTCTTCAACCCTCACTAGCTCCCTTTTACATCCACCTACTCTATTCCCCCACTCTTTTGCTACAATCAATTTTCCTTCCACCAAAAAATGATCAGACATACCGTTAGCCATACCCCTAAACAGGTGCACGTCTTTCAATCTATCAAACATTCTTTTAGTTATCAACACATAATCCATTAATGCCCTTTCTACTACTCTTCCATTTGCCACTCTTACCCATGTATACTTATTTTTATCTTTCTTTTTAAAAAAGCTAGCACTTATTACCATCTTTTGTTCAACATACATATATACCAGTCTCTCACCACCTACACACACACACACACACACATATATATATATATATATATATATATATATATATATATATATATATATATATATATATATATATATATATGTGTGTGTGTGTGTAAATTTGTTCGACCCCTAAATGTAATTTTGAATTAATATCCGCTCAGCAACTGAATCAAGGACTTTGGTGTCCGGCAGGGAAGCAGTCCCCTTTACTGTGATGTATCTATAACCTAAATATATATTGAATTTATTGTATTAAGGGTTTAATAAGGAATTATGCTTTTGTTTCAAGTGTTCTCAAATTCCAGTGTGATCACTTTTCCAGATGTGGTTATCATTTGTCATTTGTCCTATTGTGTCATTCCTGTCCCTTATTTCATTTGTGTTCCTTTTGTTTGGACTTTAAGTTTAATTGTAATGATCTTTAAATAATTTTTGCATTATTATATATAAATCTTGTTTGATCGTATTCTCATTCAAATACATTTATTTTGTATTATTATGGTCCATTGAACCCACCTGTTGAAATGGTAAATTACCCTTCTATCGCACGACTGTAATTATATTATGGGGGCCTGTCCGTGAGTAAGATTCTTCCAGTGCTTCCTTATTCATTCTCGTTTTCCCGTATCTTAAATTTTTTGTGTGTAAATATTTGTCTAATCTGTTACTATTCATGCGTGGTTTATAGTTTTATGCGTGGTCAATGCTTACCTAAGTCAGCTTCAATTTAAGAATTGTAAAATTCTAATTCAGGTTTTTATATTATTCTAGAAGTTTCTTTTTAATTTTCACAATGGCGAAGTTTGATACCCAAAAATTTGAGGCGAATCCTTCTTCTGAATTGCATACCCTAACTGATGCTAGGAAGTCTGAATTAATGAAAGTAGCTAGGCATTTAGACCTTGAGGTACGTTCTTGTATGCGTAAGTTTGACATTAGTAAAGTGATTATAGCTCACTATATAAGCATTGGAACCTTGGGTGACGAAGCTAGGCAGTATCCTGTTCCAAAAACCCCTTCCCTTACAACTGAACAAAAGCTAGAGCTTGAATGTCCTGCAGTCGAGCGTGAAAAAGCTCAGTTAGCTTTTTTAGTGTTTGAAATGGAGAGGGCTAAGTTAGAATTTCAAGCTAAGGAACAAATAGAAAAATAAAGAGAAAAAACTAGGGATGAAAGAGAAAAAGAAAGAAAAATTTTAAATGGAAAAAGCTAAGTTAGAATTTCAAAGTAGGGAAGAAAGAGAAAAAGAAAGAAAAATTTTAAATGGAAAAAGCTAAGTTAGAATTTCAAAGTAGGGAAGAAAGAGAAAAAGAAAGAGAAAAAGCTAGGGAAGAAAGAGAAAAAGAAAGAGAAATATTTGAAATGAAGAGAGCTAAATTAGAATTAAAGCTAGTTTAACTACCAATGTGGAACAAGAGCGGGCTTCAATCAATCTTCAGAATAGGCAAATGGAACAAGAGTTATCTCCCTTTGACCTGACTAAAAATATAAAGTTAGGTCCCTTATTCACAGATTATGATCTAGAGGATTATTTTCGGATATCTTAGGAAACTGCTAATCACCTTAATTGGCCTGCTGGACAGTGGGTATGGCTTCTTAAACCTAAATTGTCAAGTAAAGCTGCTAAGGTTGTTAGGTATCTGGATGATACTAAGGATTATAAACAGGTCAAGAAAGCAAACTTATATGTATTTTCCATAACAGAGGAAGGATATAGACAAGGTTTTCGCAACTTATGTAAATCAAATATCCAAACTTTCCTAAAATTCGCTTCTGACAAACTTAGAGCTTTCAAGAAATGGATTAAGTATGCTGAAGTAACTTCTCTTGAAGAACTGATGAATTTAATGGTTCTTGAAGAATTTAAAAGGAAACTTCGCATTAGTATAATGCTCTATATTGAAGATAGGCTAGAGAAAGATTTACTAAAGGCTGCTTCTCTGGCTGAAACTTATTCCTTAATACATATGTCCATTCCTAATAAAAGTGCTGAGGTTTTTGTAAAACCAGTTGCAGGAAAATCCCAGATTTCAGATGATAATCCCAAAGGTTCTATTAATACTAAATGTAGTTATTGTAAGAAAGAAGACCATACTATTTGTAATTGTAAAGACCCTCAATGTAAAGGATCTGATAACTACCGTAATGTTTTCATGAAACCCAACATAAAATTTTCAACCTCCGAGAGTAAACCTGTATCGCATGTGCAAACACATGTACCAGATGTGTTTGATGATTTTAAGTCTAAAGGTATAATAGCCTTGGGGGAGAAAGAACAGAAGTCTAAGATCACTGTATTACGAAACACTGGAGCTGCTTTAAGTTTGTTGCTTAGTAAGCCTTTACCTAATGTCGAGAATAATCTAACTGGTAAGAAGGTGGTTGTAAGGGATCTTACTGGAATCTCATCCATTCCCCTTGCCAGTGTCTACCTTGATTGTCCACTTGTAAAAAGGAAAGTTTGAATTTGGGGTGATTGATACAGAATTGTCGGTAAAAGGATTTTCATTGTTATTGGGTAATGATTTAGCCGGGAAATTAATTGTACCAAATTTAATCATCTCTGATACCCCCATAGATTATAGGGTAGTTTTGGACAAACCATTGATGGATGATAAGGTAGATCTTGAAGAAGCCCCAACACATATAGTCACTCGGTCCCAAGCAGGAGAAAAGGTAAATGACTTTGAAGTAGATAGTGATTTCTTAGCTAAGGCAATGTCTAAATATAAACTAATAGTTGCACAGAGGTCAGATCAATCTTTATCTTGTTTGCATGATGAGGCTGTCGATATAAAATCTTTGAAAAAATCCCCTTCTTTTTATCATAATAATGGTATCCTAATGCGCTTTTACCGTCCTTGTAACTATTCAAATCTTGATACATGGAGTGAGAAATACCAAATTTTTGTTCCTTCTTCAGTACAAACTCTTATTATGGAAAATTTCACATGATGGGCCAGGTGGTCATTTAGGACAATATAAAACTTACTAGAGAATACTTGATAAGTTCTATTAGCCCAATTTGAGGAAAGACGTCGGAGATTTCATAAAGATATGTCATGTATGCCAAATAGCTGGCAAACCTAACCAAGTAATTCCTAAAGCACCTTTACAGCCTATACTAGTTCCACATGAGCCCTATGAGAAATTATTAATAGACTGTGTTGGACCCTTGCCCAAGACGAAAGGTGGTAACCAAATTTATTAACTC
This sequence comes from Palaemon carinicauda, assembly GCF_036898095.1. Taxonomy (NCBI): domain Eukaryota; kingdom Metazoa; phylum Arthropoda; class Malacostraca; order Decapoda; family Palaemonidae; genus Palaemon; species Palaemon carinicauda. Next base: position 45,223,425 of record NC_090760.1, on the reverse strand, counting down.
TTGTGTGTCCAGGTACTCGTTTTTCAGAGGCCATTTCACTTGAGAATATATCTGCAAAAAATATTGCCGAACACCTTTAAAGTTTCTTTACTACTTACAGGATCCCTAAGGATATCCAAAATAATCGTGGTTCTAACTTTACAAGTAAACTTTTTTCAGAAATCCTTAAGGAAATTAGTATAAAACATAGTTTATCATCTGCATAACATTTGGAATCTCAGGGAGTCCTTGAATGATGGCACCAAACATTTAGAAGCATGTTAAAAAAGTTTTGTTTAAAGAGCAATCTTGATTGGGATGAAGGAGTAAAGTTTTTGTTGTTTGCTATACGTGAGTCCCCCCAGGAATCCTTTGGTGTTTCTCCTTTTGAAATGGTATATGGGAGATCATTAAGAGGACCCCTTCCATTAATTAAAGATGAATGGTTAAAGCCCCCAGACTTTAATCAGACTGTAACTGTTTAACAATATTTGAGTGAGTTTAAAGAAACCCTATCCTAAGTCAGTAAAATAGCCAGTGAAAACTTAAGCATAGCTCAGATTAAAATGAAAAATAGTTATGATAAAAAAAAACTAAAATAAGGAAATTCAACACAGATCTTGTGTTAGCATATTTTCCTATCCCTGGATCCCCATTTTCCTCCAGATTCTTTGGTCCATATAAAGTAGTTAAAAATGTCATTAACAATACCTATGTGACTGAAACATTCGATAGAAAGAAAAGTGCTGAAATTATCCATGCCAATCTGCTTAAAAGGTATCATTCCAGGAATACTGAATCTGGTTATGGAGATAAAATTGTAAATGTTAATGTTAAGGTCAAGGACGAGAAACCTGAAGCAAGTGAACCTGAATTCATCTATTCGTGGAGTTTTTTAGATAATTCTTCCGCTGTGAACGACTTTAAAAACTCATGTCAATATCTTTCTCCTTTTTAATCAGAAGGACTTCAAAATCTTATTTAATCTTACCCAGAACTTTATGGGGAAAATCCAGGTCAGCGTGGAGTCCTCACCCATAACATCGAATTTCTACCAGGAACTGCTCCCATACGACAACACCCTTATCGCATCAGCCCGGACAAGAAACTAGTGATGAAAAAAGAAGTGGAATATCTTCTGAGAGCCAGTTTAGCAAAACCAACTAAGTCATCATGGGCGTCTCCATGTCTATTGGTACCAAAGGAGGATGGCAGCATGCGACTGTGTACAGACTACAGGAGAGCAAATTCTACTGCTGTTAAGGATAGTTACCCTTTACCCCGTCTAGATGACCTTATAGACTCTGAGGGCCAAACAAAATATGTAGCTAAGATAGATCTCCTCAAGGGGTATTATCTGGTGAAGTTAACATCTAGAGCCAAGCTTATATCGGCTTTCATAACTCCTTTTGGATTATTCCCGTCTGAAGTAATGCCTTTTGGCTTAACAAATGCCGCATCCACATTTCAACACATAATTAACTACACTATTCAGGGTCTCGAGGGAGTATTTGCATATCTAGATGATATATTGTTGATAGGAGATTCTTGGGAAACGTTTGAATAGGCTCTTTGATAAATTATGAGAAGCCCAGTTAACAATAAATTTTAAAAAAATTGTTTTTCGTGAAGCTACAGTTACTTACTTGGGACATATTGTCGGTGGAGGTAATGTCAGGCCTAAAACTGCAAATGTTAATGCCATTCTTGATTATCCATTACATAAGACTAGGATATCCCTTAAAAGATTTCTAGGTATGGTTTCATATTAGAGGAAGTTCTGCCGTAATTTTGCTTCAGCAATTGCCCCTTTACATAGTCTTACCGGCCCTAAAAAGAAGTATGAATGGGATGAGAGATGTCAGACAGCATTTGAACATTTAAAATATTTTTTGAGTAGTGAGCCAGTCTTACATAGCCCTAATTTTTTTTTAAACCCTTCTCTTTACAAGTAGAAGCTTACGACACAGGTGCTGGAGGAGTGTTGCTGCAGGACATTGACAGGGTACTCCACCTAATAGGATACACCTCCAGTAGCTTCAAGCCTCATCAGCTGTCGTACGGGACCATAGAGAAGGAGCTTTTAAGTCTGGTTCTTAATCTCCAAAAGTTTGAATGTTATCTACAAGGAGCTCCCGTCATCCATGTCTATAAGGACCATAACCCCTTCACCTTTCTTGAGCGTACCAAGGCCCATAATCAGCGCTTACTAAGATGGGCTTTATATCTTCAAAACTTCAACCTTCAAATAGAGCACCTCAAGTGCTGTGACAACGTATTTACTGATGTCTTGTCACGAGCCCATTCTCAACTTTCTCAAAAGATGTAAGGTGTTTAAATTTGATCAAGCCACTCCACTGGGCTTGATCTTCTATGGGGAGGTATTACCCCTTCCACATTATTGTAATTATTGTATATACTTTGCCTCGCTGAAGTATATTTGGATGGACACAAAACTCAGATAGATCCTTCCTGAATGACTTTACTTTTAAGACTAACTTATAATTATATACAGTTTAAAAGAAGAGAAGATGGGTAATAGGGTAGTTATGCTTAATAAGTAGTATGTATCTGAAAACACAAATATAACATCTGGTAATAGGTAGTTATAAACATAAATACCTAACACCTTTTCCCCTCGGGATAAAGAATAAAAGATTAAAGCAAATAAAAGGATAAAGCAATCAATAATTAAATGTGGGCATAGCTTTGAATAAATCAAACAAAAACATACATAATATTATTAATCATTTTACATTCTAAAATAGTCGGTGGTCTACTTTGTCTGGTAGACCTTCTAAGTTTTGGTAATTCAGATATCGATTTATCAGGTAAGTCATCAGAAGTTTTACCATTTTCATTTCCTGGTATCCTTTCTGCAGCTGCCGCCTCCTTTTCTACATTTGGGTTTTCATTCTTCTCTGCACCTGCAACTGCATCGCCTAACTCATCACGAGTATTTATGAACTCTTTTGGTAATGACGGGCATGAATAGCTGACAAACTCTGAAAAGTCACGTGCTAAAGTTCATTTTGGTTATCTTGAGAATCATTGGAGGTCAGTCTCATTTGATCAATAGGCCTCTTCCATATTAAGTTACCGTCCACTTGTACATTGTATGTGCATGGACCCAATTTAAGAACCACAATTCCTCGAGTCCATATGCCCTTCTTGGTATTTTGACGATAATCCCAAACCAGTACCACGTCCCCTATATCAAGTTCCTTCATTGGTTTTTCGTTCTCTGAGGCTTTTCTTTCAATTCGCTCAGATGCATGTGGGTGTAGTAAATCAAGGCGAGTGCTTAACTGCCGACCCATGAGCTCTGTAGGTGGGCGCTTTGATGTACAGTGAGGTGTAGTTCGGTAAGTCAGTAGAAATTGACATAACTTAGTATTTAAAGATATATTAAACGATTGCAATGTTCTCATCGTCCTTTTCATTCATTGTTTGAATGTTCTTACTGTATTTTAAGCCTGCCTATTGCTGCTTGGGTGATAAGCGGGTGTCAGTATATCTTTTACACCATTTTGGGTCATGAACTCTTTAAATTCCTCAGCCACAAAATGTCTTTCATTATGAGACACAAGCTCTACACAAACCCCATGCTGAGCAAATACCCGTCGCATGATCTCGATGGTATTCATAGTTGTAACTGATTTCATTGGGTGTACTTCTGGCCATTTTGAATATGCGTCAATCATAATGAGGTACATGTGTCCCAGGAATGGTCCTACGAAATCAACATGTACTCTTTTCCACGGACCAGAAGGCCATATCCACAGATTACCCTCAGAACGAGTCAGCATTGGCTGTGTAGCCTGACAAGCAGAGCACCCTTGTACAATGTTTTCAATATCTTGATCGATATTCGGCCACCACACATGCAAGCGGGCTAAACCTTTCATCCTAACAATCCCCAGAGGACCACCATGTAGCTTTTCTAAGATTTGAATCCTATGTCTCGACGGTATTACCACCCTGGCACCCCATAGAAGACATCCCTCTTCAATTGAAAACTCACGCTGAAAGCTATGGAAGGGTTTCAGTTCCTGTGCTATGTCTTCAGAGTCTGGCCATCCATTTCTTGTATAATATAAAGCTCTAGCCAGTACAGCATTATACAAAGTATCCCTTGCAACAGAATTCGCAGTTACAGGAAGAGAATTCACCTGGTGCCTGTTAGATGCAGTTTCTTCTTGTGTCCAGTTTACAAGCTTATCTGATGCATCGGAGTCACAATCTGGTAAAGGTATCCGTGAGAGTACATCAGCATTTCCATTGTCACTTGGACGACGTAATTCAATGTCATAATCATAATCTGCCAACAGTACAGCCCAGCGTTGTATTCTTGCAGCTGCAAAGACTGGAATGCCCTTCCTGGGTCACAGAATGTATGACACTGGTGTGTTATCTGTAATAAGGGGGAATTTACGACCATATAAATATTGGTGAAATTTCCGTAGTCCTAACATGATTACCAAACCCTCACGCTCAATTTGGGAATAGTTACGTTCAGTGGGTTTTAACATTCTTGATGCATAAGCAATTGGTCTCTCTCCATTACTGGTGATAGGGGAAAGCACTGCTCCAAGTCCTTTGGATGATGCATCTCCTGCCAACGTCACATTTTTACTCAAATCATAGTGCACTAATAATCCTGTTTCAGTGATCAGTATTTTTTTAATCTCGGAAAAAGCTCTTTCATACTCTACTGACCAATGCCATTTTCTGTCTTTATGCAGTAATTCCGTGAGAGGTGCTGCGACTGATGAGAGATTTGGCAGATAGCGACGGTAAGGGTTTACCAGCCCCAGTAAGGATTGCATTCCAGACCTTGATTCTGGCCTTGGTGCCTCTGTGACTGGTGCAATGTCATCCTCCGTCATATGGATATCCTCTTCATCCACAATGAAACTCAAATATTTCAAGGAGGGCTTCATAAATTCACATTTCGACAAATTACATTTCAACTCAATGATGTGGAACCGCTCAAGTAACTTTTCAAGATTGTGTAAGTGTTCAGCTTCGGTTCTCCCAGTAAGACTAATATCATCTCTGCTGCATCCACAAGGTACTCCTTGCAGAACTTTATCCATTAAAGACTGAAAAAGTTGTGGTGTTGCTGAGACACCATATGGTAAACGTGTATATCTGTACAAAGGAATTGGTGTGTTAATCGTGACATATTTCCTAAATTCCTCATCTAATTCTACTTGCTGATAGGCTTGCAATAAATCTAACTTTGAGAAAGATTTCCACCGTTCGTTGGTATAGTTCATCTGTAATTTGCATTGGATGTTCAGGGTTCTCCATATAATGATTTATCGTGACCTTGAAGTCACCACAGATCCTAATAGAACCA
>NC_090760.1:45193081-45210581 GCF_036898095.1 Palaemon carinicauda | reverse complement strand
GGTTCTTTTAAAATACTAAAAGAATTGGGACTGGAATGAACCGATGGACTGCAACAACCAAAGGGGTGGGTAAAACAGAAAACACTCAAGTACCTTAACCTAGTTTATTATACAAAATTTATACTAAAGTAAGTTATATACAATAATTACAATGAGTATAGGTAATGGGAAGCACAGAGATATAAATGATTGTTACCACAAATTCAGATTAAAATTTCAAGTTTCAAATACAGACAACTCAAAGTTAAAGTAATTGATAAACAATTAACATAATTCAATAACAAGAACACCCTAAACAGCAGCAATGAAAAATTAATAAGAGAAACTTCTCATTATTAAACAAACAATTTATACAAGCCCATACACTTTCTCTACCAACATCTTCAAACAATCCCTGATCATCGAGGACGTACTTCGAACAATACGGAAATGTCCACGACAGTATCGATACAACAGCCATTTTGCTGCCACCGAAGAATAACTTCAAAACCCATCTCGACCTCGAGGATTAGGATGAGGACAAGTCACCACCAACTCGGAGATACTCCAAAGCTGTGTCTGCTGCTCTTTCTCGACTGCATCACGAGAAACGGTCCATCTGGCTTCCCAAACCTGACTGACTAAAGTCAGTCACAACGTGATATAAGTAAACAAGGCACCCGCCTTGACCAAGAAAAAGAGAGCAGTTCAAAACAAAATTGAAACTAGGTTGTTTCACAGTCAAACAACCTAACACCTCCACACTCAAAAAAAAAAAAATAAAAATTTTTTTTTTTCCAAATCACACTCTCACCCACCCCCAAAGAAGTCACAGAACCATCAGCCAAAACAGACCCAATCCTGTCACGGTCGCCATTGTTATGAACCGCCTTAATGGTTCAACAGGTTCTTTTAAAATACTAAAAGAATTGGGACTGGAATGAACCGATGGACTGCAACAACCAAAGGGGTGGGTAAAACAGAAAACACTCAAGTACCTTAATCTAGTTTATTATACAAAATTCATACTAAAGTAAGTTATATACAATAATTACAATGAGTACAGGTAATGGGAAGCACAGAGACATAAATGATCGTTACCAAAAATTCAGATTAAAATTTTAAGTTTCAAATACAGACAACTCAAAGTTTAAGTAAATGATAAACAATTAACATAATTCAATAACAAAAACACCCTAAACCGCAGCAATGAAAAATTAATAAGAGAAACTTCTCATTATTAAACAAACAATAAATACGAGCCCATACACTTGCTCTACCAACATCCACAAACAATCCCTGATCCTCGAGGACGTCCATCGAACACTACGGAAACGTCCACGACAGTGTCGATACAACAGCCACTTTGCTGCCACCGAAGAATAACTTCAAAACCCATCTCGACCTCGAGGATTAGGATGAGGACAAGTCACCACCAACTAGGAGATACTCCAAAGCTGTGTCTGCTGCTCTTTCTCGCCTGCATCACGAGAAACGGCCCATCTGGCTTCCCAAACCTGACTGACTAAAGTCAGTCACAACGTGATATAAGTAAACAAGGCACCCGCCTTGACCAAGAAAAAGAGAGCAGTTCAAAACAAAATTGAAACTAGGTTGTTTCACAGTCAAGCAACCTAACAATATATATATATATATATATATATATATATATATATATATATATATATATATATATATATATATATATATATATATATATATATATATATATATATATATATATATATATATATATATATATATATATATATACTTATTACACTATACAACTATATAAAAGACTCAAAGACTAGATATATCAATTATTGAAGCTTATTTTTTCTTTGCCTACACTTACACAGAATAGTTTGGCCTATTCTTTACATATTCTCGTCTTTCCTCATACATCTGACAACAATGAGATACTTAACACATTTTCACCCAAGGGGTTAATTACTGTACTGCAATTTGTTCAGTGTACTTTCCTCTTGGTAAGGGTAGAAGAGACTCTTTAGCTGTGGTAAGCAGCTCTTCTAGGAGAAGGACACTCCAAAATTAAACCACTGTTCTCTAGTCTTGGGTAGTGCCATAGCCTCTGTACCATGGTCTTCCACTCTCTTGGGTTGGAGTTCTCTTGCTTGAGGGTACACTCAGGCACACTATTCTATCTTATTTTTTTTTCTTCCTCTTGTTTTTTTGAAATGGTGTGTTGGGCAGGCTTAATAGAAGGGCCATGGATGCCTGGTGGTTTATCAAGAGGTTGTCTTTTCCTTTTTTTTTTTATTATTTTTCTTCTCAAAACCATCCTTACTGTCCTCCCTTCAGTTGAAGTGGCTATCCTGGAGGGTATTTAGCCTTGCATGGTGTATCGGCTCCTCCATGTTGACCAGTTTTTCCGACGTTTTACTATAGTCTATGGGTATCATCAATCACTTTGTTTATAATTCTGTACGTATTGTTTTTGTTATAATTCTTGTTAATCTAGTTTTTAAGTATGCTGTCTCTTTTTATTTCTATTAATTCTTATGCTGTCTGGAGACATAGAGCGAAATCCGGGACCAGTACGTCCTAGATTTCGTCAATGTCGTCTTCTGTATTGCAATATTCGTGGTCTTCATGCAAATATCCAGGACCTTACAGTTGCGTCCACACAGTATGATATTCTTTTGTGCTCAGAAACTTTGGTTTCTAATATGAGGCACTCATCTGAGCTCCTTATAACTGGTTTTAAGAAGCCAATAATGTTGAAACGTGATGCCATCCCTAGGGCCAGGGGAATGGCGGTGTATATTAGGACCGAGTACCCTGCTTCTCATAAGTCCTGCTATCAATGTGGATGTCATGAGATTCAGGTAATAAAAGTTTGTGGCAGGCATAACAACTTTTATTTGTGTTCGATCTACCGGAATCCAGACAGATGATTCTATCTTCGATTGTCTTCTTACCATTATGGCTAAGATACAAGAAGATGATAGAAAGGCTTCTTTTGTCTTTGTTGGTGATTTTAATGCTCACCATAGGGAGTGGTTAAGTTCTATCTCTCCTACCGATCGCCATGGCTTAAGAGCTTTAGACTTTGCCTCTGAATCAGGCTGTGAGCAAATCATAAATGAAGCTACTCACAGGTCTGGTAATTGCTTGGACCTCGCATACACTGACTCCCCTGGCATTATAACTAGTAAGGTTGGTTCTCCAGTCGGGACATCTGATCATGCCTTGATTTCATTATTAGTGAAGACTGAGCAGCCTGTCCCTGATATATCATATTCTTGTAAAATTTATATGAAATCCCAAGCAGACTGGAATGGGATTTTACATGATCTTTTGTGCTTGAATTGGTCACAATTATATAATGGTGTAGATCCTGTTGTCCCTTTGAATGAGAATCTAGTCAACATAATTGATAGGCGTATCCCTTCTCGTGTGCTAAGGTATCGAGTGAAGGACAAACCATGGTTCAATGATGATTGTAGACGTGCTTATTTGGAGAAACAGGAGGCCTATCATCTTTGGAAGGGGAACAGATCAGATTTGACCTGGAACAACTATACTGAGCTTCGAGCTTTTGCTCAGAGAGTTTATGCCTCAACTGAAAAGGAGTACAATTTAACCATAAAAGAAACACTTTCTGGTACAACTCAGGAACATAAATGGTGGTCTACCCTTAAATCTGCACTCTTTGGTGTATATGCAACAGTTCCTCCTTTACTTAAACCAGATGGCTCAGTCACTCACTGTCCAAAGGAAAAGGCAACCCTTTTGGCTGATGTTTTTGACAGTAAACAAAGTAATGAAAAACTTGAACTTCCTCATTCCTGTTTTCCTGAGGCTAAACTAACTAGTTTAGCTTTTCGATATCGTGAGATTAAAGCTCTGTTGATGGACCTTGATGCTTATGGAGGTGTAGACCCAAATGGTATTTTTCCTTTGTTTTTTATATGACAGCAGATTTCTTAGCTCCAAACTTATCTGTTATTTTGCGCAAGTTAGCAAGAAGAGGAGCTTTTAGCACTAGTTGGAGAATTGGTAATGTTACTCCTCTATGTAAATGTGTTTGTGGTAGCTCAAGTCCCACTGATTACCGCCCAATTTCCATAACTCCCATATTATCTAAAGTTTTTGAACGTCTTCTGGCAAAATGTCTTAATAGGTTTGCTGAAGGTAATCATCTACTCCCTAGTTTGCAATTTGGTTTTCGTAAAGGCCTTGGAGCATGTGATGCCCTTCTTACAATCTCCAATGCTGTACAGAAATCCCTTGATTGTGGTCGCGAAGTTCGTATGATTGGCCTTGATTTTAGTGCTGCCTTTGACCGTGTTAATCATGAGGCCCTTGTTTTCAAACTGAAACAGTTGGGAGTGGGTGGGTTGTTTCTTAGCATTATTATTGATTTTTTAAGTAATAGATCTCAAAGAGTTGTTGTTGATGGGCACCATAGTGATTATAGGAATGTGATATCCGGTGTTCCACAGGGTAGTGTTCTTGGCCCATTACTTTTCATACTATATACACATGACATGTGGTTTGGCCTAGAAAACAAGCTTGTTGCATATGCAGATGATGATACTCTCTTTGCATCAATTCCATCCCCTGAATGTAGATCTAGGGTTGGTGAATCCCTTAATAGAGATTTAGCTAGAATTAGTGCATGGTGCAAATTATGGGGTATGAAGTTGAATCCTAACAAAACTCAAAGTATGATTGTAAGTAGGTCAAGGACGGTGGCTCCTCAACATCCGGATCTCAGTATTGATAATGTTTCTTTAGATATGTATGACTCTTTCAAAATTTTAGGTGTGATTCTCGACAGTAAATTTACTTTTGAGAAACATATAAGGTCTGTGTCTTCTTCAATTGCACAAAAAAATAGGCTTATTGAGAAAGTCTTTCAAGATTTTCGGTGATCAATCTATTCTGAAGAAGTGTTTTAATTCTTTCATTCTACCTTGTTTTGAGTATTGTTCTCCTGTTTGGTCTTCAGCTGCTGATTCTCATCTTAATTTGTTGGACAGAAACTTACGGTCTATTAAATTTCTTATTCCTGATCTAGATATTAATCTCTGGCACCGTCGTTCAATTAGTTCATTATGCATGTTGCATAAGATTTTTCATAACTCTGACCATCCTTTACATTCAGGTCTCCCTGGACAATTCTATCCTGTTCGTAATACTAGGCAGGCAGTTAATTCTAATAGCCAGGCCTTCTCCATCACGAGACTCAATACTACGCAGTACTCTAGAAGTTTTATTCCAGCTGTTACCAAGTTGTGGAATGATCTTCCTAATTGGGTGGTTGAATCAGTAGAACTTCAAAAGTTCAAAGTTGGAGCAAATGCTTTTTTGTTGACCAGGCGGACATGAGTCTTTTTATAGTTTATTTATGACATATTTGTTTTTGATGCTGTTAATAGTTTATATATGACATATCTGTTTTGACGTTGTTACTGTTTTTAGAATGATTTATTGTTAATTTGTTCTCTCCATTTATTTATTTCCTTATTTCCTTTCCTCACTGGGCTATTTTTCCCTGTTGGAGCCCCTGGGCTTATAGCATCTTGCTTTTCCAACTAGGGTTGTAGCTTGGATAGTAATAATAATAATAATAATAATAATAATACACACACACACACACACACACACACACACATATATATATATATATATATATATATATATATATATATATATATATATATATATATATATATATATATATATATATATATATATATATATATATATATATACATATAATTTATCCATTTATTATTGCTTTTCTTCATTATGCTTACAAAAATAAAAAGAATCTACTTTATTTGGAAAAGCAAAAGTACAGTACATAAATGGGCGTTAGGGAAAAAACAGTGTATCATAGATAAAAAAAAAGGAACAGTAAACAAATACTTTATTAAAATCGTAGTTTGAAAAATATAAATTTAAAAAATTAACGCTAGTAAAAAATTTAATAGCATTAGGTTTGATTATTTCTACCCTGGAGTATCACTAGAAAAACCTTTTTATTCCACAATTTTATCACAACCTTAATACAACCTTTGGAATATTATGTATTATGAGCATTTTGAAAGGAAAGAAAAAAACTGGTAAAGCTAAATGCACCCAAAAAGTCGTGTCAACTTTAGGATGATTTATTCAGTGGAAGGCATAAGTTAGTTACACTATTATCATGAAAAGAAAATATTTTTCACTGCATCCACAGTTAGATATAGAAATACAGGGTCTTATAATGATAATTTGATCAAATATAAGAAAAGTGATAAACCTTAAGTTCTGTCCAACAGGATATCAGGTGAATCAGTATTTGAAAACCAAACTGGAAAACCTTCTCTAAGAAATTGTAAAAAAAAAAGTTATATTTCCTTAAGGCTAACATGCAACATTTCCATTGAATCTGGAGAAGTACTATTGATTTAACTCTTCTGTGAATATTATTAAAATGGAACAGGCTGAATACAATTCTCAAAATTGAAAATGTGGTAAAAAGAAGGATTGAAAAATTTGCATGGAGTAAAAAAAAAAAACAAAAAAAAAATCCAATATAAAGATCTGATGGGTGGGTGCGCAGTGGTGGGTAGAGAATGGGGCGGGTTGCAGTAAGTTGAATTTCATGATTTATAAGTAATCATACCCGTAGAAATTAACTTCATCATTCATGACTTTTTACCACCCGCTCCCCGCGCGCAAACACACACACACACACACACATACACACACACACACACACACACATATATATATATATATATATATATATATATATATATATATATATATATATATATATATATATATATATATATATATATGTATATATATATATATATATATATATATATATATATATATATATATATATATATATTTGCGTGCTACTGTTATAAGCACACATTGAGTAAGTGTTGTTTCAGATATATGAAAATGGATTAACTGAATACATCTTAATAGTTTTTAAGTATTTATTCTATAAAAAACAACAGAGTTAAACATCTCCATCACTGGAGGAAGCTGGGTTGGTCCAGATGACCAATTCTGGTGAAGTATAGATATGAACTGAATAAATTATCAATATCACAGATATCGTATGCTTGGTTTACTTTAGAGACGTCACGAAATCGGAAGACACCTGCATCCGGTGACGTCACAAACTTTCACACGATAAGACAATGTGTTGACGTTTAAGAAGAATGTCAAATTGCTGAGACTTGCATTGTATGTCCTGTTTACGATTTGAATGACTACAGCAAATCCCAGGGTTAGCTCCTCCAACCAACATGACATATTACGTCATTTGTTTTAAACATGTAATATTAACTATTCTAATCATTACATAAGCTCGGCCAGCTATCTCAATTTTTTTAAAAAAAATTTAACAAGCCGAAACATGGTTATTAGGTGTGACTGGACATACGTATTATTCTTTGTTTAACTTTAGCCATAATCAACTGAGGACGAATGTCCAAATAGGCACATTAAAAAATAATAACAATAATGCATACAAAAAAGATATTACCAAAGCAAAAAGAAAAATGCATGATAAAACCAAGATCATATATATGGTACATTGCTAGCAAATGATTATATGGTACCAAAAAACAAAAAAAATTCTGACTTACATATGATTCGGTAACTTGATAAAGAATAATTTTTACCTTTGTCAAAAACAAAATACTCAATTTTTAGTGCACAAACACGAATTCCTGGTACGTACACGTACCACGGTTTCGTACACACACACACACACATATATATATATATATATATATATATATATATATATATATATATATATATATATATATATATATATATATATATATATATATATATATATATATATATATATATATAGGGGCTGATATATTTTATTAGATGCCCATAGATTCTGTTATATATTTTATTTATTTTTTTTTCTCTTTTCTTTTTTAACATTCCGGCTTATATATTTTTATTCGATGCCGAGAGAAATAATGATTTATATCCTTTTTTATTTTATTTATTATTTTTTTTTTTAAATGTTGTTTTAAATGTATTTTTAACAAAGCAAATGTAGAAAATTTCTTTAATTACATATTACTAGCGTACTAATCAGCTTTTCCTACAAACATCTTCCCGACAAATTACTCCCTTAGCGAATGAGGTGGCCACTCAAACAGCTTTGAACTTGATCAAATAGGGGGTATTGTCGGGGCTAGGCAACTCATTCCTTTTTAGCTGGTTGCTGTGCCGTAACCTACGCCAAACAAGGATGTTCACGGCGATAAATATCACCACCGTGAAACACAAACCAGCCAGTAGTATGGGGTGAAGAATTTTTTTATAAGTCGGTGACAGGTGGTCCTTTTCGGTAAGTTTCATCAACCGCTTTGCCACATGTCCGTTGTACGGGAGAGGAAGTGCTGGCATTGTAGAGGTCCACGTGAAGTTCGCGAAGTAGGCTCGATCTCTGATGATTGTCTGTAGACCAGTCACCATGGAATTCGGGGAAGTCCCGACACAACCATCTGCTGCGACGAAGATATTGGTGAAGGACGTGGATCCGTCAGGGCATGATACATCGAAGCCGTCCTTGTCGTATCGTATCCACGAGCCATTATTCAGTCTGCGATTGAACTCTTTATTGTCAAAGGGATAAAGCTTATCCAGACAATTCTCACTTGTATGGGAGAGAGCACCGTCTAGCACTATACTTAACTCGCATGAATCCATTAAGTTTTTATGGAATTCAAATGAGTCAGCTGTACATATTTTTCTATCCATTGCGTCTGAACAGTGAGTTAATTGATTTAAGTCTTTAATGACCGTATATGTTTCCTTGTCTGGGGAAATCAATACGTGTCCTGTCAAACTGGATATTACTGGATTTGAGTGATTCGTCATGAAAGTCGGAAATGGTGATATCCTGTAAGATTGCCAGGCATCAGAAGAATCAAAGGGAATTGTAATCCTAATCTTGTAATTAGGCTGTAATAAAATTCTAACCTATGTTCGTCTAACAAAGGAACATATCCTAGTTTATCCCTTCCGTTCTTCAGAATTGATTTTAAGTAACGTAGAGGTAACAAATGGGGCGACAATACACCTTTAGTTGCTATTGTGATAGCTTCTACATAATCCTTGGATTTCTCAATGAAATGTGTAATTCTGTTATGTATGTGATCTATCTTTGAATCATAATACGTTAATGTTGCCAACAAATCCTGTACTTCCATAATTTGAACGATATTATCTGAATGTTCATTTAATAAATCCATAATTTTATTGATTGAAGCTAACTGATTCCTTAGTTCTGACATAATCAATTCATCTTTATGAGTCAAGAACTCAATTTTCTTATTTTGATTACTAATTTTAAGACGATTGGAAATTCCTAAACCTAAACTTGCAACAGACCCAAAGATGCTTAATGCAGCATAAATGAACGGATTCCGTCTTTCTTTATGTTCGTGTCCTACAGTCCACATCAAAAGGTCATAAGCCAAAGATCCTGTCTCGCCAGTCTTATTTTTCAAGTCATCAGATAGCATCTCTGCAACTTTTAATGTTGATCCAAGCAAACTCTTAGTAGTCAAATGAAAATGACTTCTATGCAACTCATCCAATGATGCAGAAAACCTTGAAATGGCGGTTCTTAAGCTAATGACATCATTCTCTTCAAGAAAAATTGCTTGCATATTCACTTCTACAATTACGTTGGTTGATGTAATAAAAATGTCTTCTTGTCTTAGTTATATTGCCATATTTAAAATATATATTTTTAGTCTTAGAGCTCATCCCATACGAGAAAAAGGTCTGAGCGAACAATATCACTCCCAACAACAAAAAATTCATCTTGGAAACCTGTAACGAGAAAAAATATATGAAATTACTCCTGTATTAAAAAGAAAACTTTTAATCACATAAAACAGAATAAAATTTTCCCTCACTTCTTTTCCTCTCTTTTCTTTTTAATTTCTTATGTGAGCCAATGGTACTATTCTCTCATCCGTGGGTTGGGCTACGTTTTGAATTCTAAACCTATTGGCCGTTAATGTTTCCAAAATGTTAAATGGGCCTTCAAACTTAGGTGTTAATTTATAGTTGAGCCCTTTTCTGACATTGATTTGAATATAGATGTTATCACCCACGGTATATGTTTTAGTTGGTTTCGCTATTTTATCATGATTCCTTTTCATTATGATTTGTGATTCTCCTAAATTCTTTCGAAGGATATCATATCGACTTATACTTGCATTTATACATTCTTTTAAAGGATTTGATAAATTAGTTGTAGGCGTTAATACATGGAAAGGTGTTCTAACTGGGGTACCATACAATGCTTCATTCGGTGACATTTTAATTGATATATGATATGAATGATTCAGAGTACTCAGTGCCGCCGGTATTGCAATATCCCAGTTGGGGTCTGATCCCCCTAGTGTTACCCTCAATATATTTAATATCTTCCTATTTGCTCTTTCCACTAGCCCATTCGACTCTGGGTGATATATCATGGTATTAATCTTATTTATGTTGAGGAATTCACACAATGAGGTAAGAAAGTGATTATTAAATTCACCACCCGAGTCTGAGATTATCATGTGTGGAATTCCATGTTTACAAATGTAACACTCGTAAAACTTCCTAGCGCATTCAATCGCAGTTTTAGTTTTAAGCGCTATTAGTTCTGTATATCGAGTTAAAGCTTCTATAATTACTAAGAGGTGCTTATTTCCTCTGTCTGACTCGTAAAATCCTGTTAACAAATCTAAATGTATTCTTTCAAAGGGTTGATTGGGCACAGGATAAGCTCCTAGGCTGACAGGTGTTTTCGTATGCCCTTTGTTTTCATGACATGTGCGACAATTAGCTATGTGTCTTTTTATATCTGTAAGCATTGTATGCCAATAAAACCATGATTTGGCTTTCTGTGACATTAATGAGAACCCAGGGTGTCCATGTAATGGATTTGATTGCAACCAATTCAGGACAGTGGAAATAAGTGAGATTGGTACTACTACCCTACCTGGTCGTTAGTTACATGTGGTGTATTGCGGGTTTTCCTTGTCACAGTCCTACACAGAATATTATCTTTGATTATATAATTCTGCTGCTTATACTTTATATATTCCTTTTCTTTATGATTGCCTTTCAAAGTATTTATAATTGTTTCTATTTTCTGATCTTTTCTTTGCTCAGTCTGTAACAATTCAGCACTCCAGCCTAAATCTTCTGGTTCAGATATTGTTTTTACAATAGGCATGGATGTTGATATATCTATTAATTCAGCTAAAGGCTCCGTACAAGATGACACGGGGTTGCGTGATAATGCATCCGCAATGATATTTGCTTTCCCAGGTAAATACCCGATTCTTGCGCCAAAATCTTGAATGATCAAATGCCACCGAGTTCGTTTAGGGCTGTGATTGAAGCCTTTAAAGAACTCTGTTAGTGGTTTATGGTCAGTAAGAACCTTAACGGGATAACCGTAAATTATGAACTTAAAATGCACTAGCGAATTAACAATAGCTAGTCCTTCCTTGTCTATTACTGCATACTTACTTTCGGAAGTTCTCAATTTTCGAGAATAGAAAGCTATCGGGAAAAACTGTTTATCATATTGCTGAAGCAATACCCCTCCTACTCCTAAGTCTGATGCGTCTGTTGCAATGAAGAATTCCTTACCGAAGTCAGGAAATTTTAAGATAGCAGAACTACACAGTTCATCTTTCAAAGTATTAAACGCCTGTTGATGTTGCTCAGACCATATGAAATCTACGCCCTTCTTCGTAAGATCAGTTAAAGGAGCGGCTATTATTGAATAGTTGCGTATAAAACGCCTGTAATATCCACTACAACCCAGAAATTGCTGTATTCCCTTGACATTAGTAGGTATGGGAAAATTACGTATAGCTGACACCTTATCATGGACTACTTTAAGACCTTGGCTTGACACCATGAAACCCAAATATATTAATTCTGTTTTGAAAAATTCACACTTACTAATCTTTACCCCTAAGTTATGTTGTCTTAATCTCTGTAGTACTAGTTCTAACTTACGTAGATGTTCTTTTAAAGTGTTGGAAAAGATTACAAGATCATCCATATAGGCATGCAATATATCCCCTAACAAGTCTCCAAACATTATGTTAATCATTCTTGTAAATGTTATAGGAGCACAACGTAAACCAAAAGGCATCCGTAAAAATTCATAATGTCCCCTGGCTGTGCTGAAGGCTGTGTATGGGATACTATCTTCTTCTAATGATATCTGGTGAAAGCCTTTAAGTAAGTCCAAACTGGTAAAATATTTATTCTGACCTAACAAAGACAAAATATCGTCAGTACATGGCACTGGGAATCGATCAGGGATCGTTTCCTCGTTTAGACGACGAAAGTCGACGCAGATACGCCATGTTCGATCTTTTTTCGGTACAACTATTAAAGGAAAATTATAAGGGCTGTTTGATTTTCTAATGACTCCTTCCTCTAACATTTTACCTACTTCATCAATTATTTCATTCTGAAATTTCATAGGGAGTCTGAACGAGTGTACATATATAATTTTCTGCTTGTCCTTTAACCTTATTTGATGCTCGATCACATCTGTTTTTCCTAAGGATCCATCCGTAGTGGAAAAGACATCTTGATATTTAGTTAAAAGTTCAAAAATTTTCTGCTGAATTTCTTCGTCTTGAATGTCCTTACTGATTTTATTTTTAATAGATCGCAAAAGGGATTCATCCGCAACTGATTGAGAGTGATTGATTTCAGCAACGGTAAGAATACGATGTTTATAAACTTCTACATCCAAGATATGTTGATTTTTGTGAATTACTAAAGTGTTATTTAAATGATTACAGACTTCGATATTACATTGCTGATGTGAGCCTACTGTATAAATAGCTTGTGTGACAGACAATCCGTTAGTTTTCAAAGTATCGGAAAGGATTAATATTTCAGATCCCGGTAGTGTTTTCTTTATTTGCACTATTGAATTCGAAGGTATGTTTGGTTCGATAGATTGCGTGCAAGATGATATTACGGGTGAACGAGAATTCTGCTGGGTCGCGTATATTATTTCTTTGTTAGTGAGACAAGTTATTGGTTCTTCAACGTACGTTACGGTTACATTTGTCGTCTCCTTTTTATCCAAAACTGACTTTAAGGTATTAGAAGACTTATAGAATTTCCCTTTGATATACACGCCGTGCTTGGCAGGAGCTAAGATAATGTTCTTATTTCCCATAGATGGGTATCCTATAATTACAGCTGGATACATATTAATGTTTTTTACAACAACAAAGGTATCGGCAAACGTGCGATTACCGACTTTGAACTGAATATGAGTTATGCCGATGACGTTTAATTCATTATTCCCTATACCTGAAAGTCTAATTCCTGATTTTTCAATCGGAAAGTTCGAAAACAACAAATGATGCGTCTTCAAATCCATAATATTACGTGGACTACCAGAGTCAAAAAATAACGTAAAGGATTTGTGTTCTAAATTTACAGCATATAAGGTTGGCCGTAACTCATTTTGGCTTATTATTGTATGAATTCGTTGCAAATCTACGGGAGCATGCACTGTTTTACTTAATTTGGCCGTGTGTTTCATAGGAAAATCTATTGTCTCACAATTATCTGATAAAACATTAAATTGATTATTCAATACTATTGATGTTGACATGAATGACCTTGACCCAACATTACTCTCTTCCCCTCTAGAGTTAACTATGTGGTATTTGCTTTGCTCTGCACATTCTGAAAATTAGACTGACCTTGCGAGGTCTGGTTTGACGGCCCAGGCTCAGCAATATTTAAAGAAGTGTTTGTTTGTTTCGGACTCTGAACTACATTGACATTTGGTTGTTTCTTCTTATTGTTAAAATAAGGATTTTTCTTTTTATTTCCATATGGAACTGACTGTGGAATTGACTGTGTATTTCTGGGATATTGTTGTGTCTTACGCAAGTAACATTGACTATAAGAATGTGTTGCTGTGTTGTGAACTGAGCAAAATTTCGTTCTACAGTCTGCGCTTATGTGACCTTGACGTTTGCAGTTGTAACACGTCACTCCCGCTACTGGACTGTTAATTACGTTCACTGTTTGTGGTTTTGTTTCATTCTTTGCAAAAACTTGAGTTAACACGGGATCGAGATCTGGACACTTGGACATGTGTTTATTTATCTGTTTATAGACATCCAATTCCGTACTTGCAGGCGTTAACTTCTTATCAAAGCACCGCACTAAAGCTTCAGGTAACATAATTGTCATGCAAGTCAAATACATTAATCGTAAAAAATCTTTCACGGAGATGTTATCGTTAGTAACCCAAGTGGAATTACCTAAAATGTCCTGATATTCGTTAAGCCTATCAGCTATGAGAGCTGCTCTCTCAATAACATTAAGCCGATTCATAGTGGCTTGATTAAGTGTATTTCGTAACGTTAACACTACATCCAAGGCTTCCTTACCCCCATAGATCGCTCGTAACCTAACTTTGAAATCATCCCAAGTAACTGCTTCCTGAAATGAAACACCTTTTAAATACGCACTCGCATCCCCCTTAGAAAAATCTATAAAACTTTTAGCTTCTTGTAATTGTACAAAAGGATCTACGATTTGTTTGGCATTTAAATGGGCATCAACGGATGAAATCCATGACTCCACATTTTGTGGCAAGAACCCTTTGACCCGGCCTTGAAAAGGAAGGATTGCTGACCTAGCATTTAGAAGCGTCACAAATGGAGGAGGATTAGCCTGGCCTACACCACTAGGTCCAGGGGTAGGGCTGACAGGAGGAGCCATGACTGCTGGATTTTTTTTTTCTATCTCTTTGACCCCTTGCAATTCTATCAAAATATCTATATGAGTACAGACGCCCACTGCGTAAACGCATATGTATAATAAAATTCCCCAAACAATGTTACTAATCCTAAAACATTTCCCCAAGAGTTTCTGAAAGAAAAAGGAATTAGCACAAAGAAAGAAAAATTCTAAATGAGAATTCGGAGTTTCCTATAACAAAGTTTAGCAATTCACTCACCCCAGTAATAATCGACTAACGACTTGTGATAACTACACTTCACTGCCCAAACTGGAATGAATACAAAATATCTGTACTTAGCTTATATATGAAGTCGACACGTCCTCTCTCTCTCTCTCTCTCTCTCTCTCTCTCTCTCTCTCTCTCTGATATTTTGTTAGCGATGTCTCGTTCTAGTTTCTTGTTGAATGTAGTTCTTCCTGGATATGTCTTGCAATTGTTGAACACCAGTCCTTGGGTTTCCTAGGATGTTGATTGAAGATTCAGGTTCTATTCTAACATATGTTAATGTTAGCTTTTCCGTTGGACTTAGTCAAAATTGTAGATTCTTGTAGATAATGTTGAGTTCTTGAAGATCTTTCTCAGGTTTTACAGCTTTTATTTTGAAGTCTTGAAGATCTTTCTCTGGTTTTACAGCTTTTATGTTGAAGTCTTGAAGATATTTCTCTGGTTTTACAGCTATTATTTTGAAGTCTTGAAGATTTTTCTCTAATTTTTAGAGTTTAACCGCTGTCTTAGAGTTTAATCGCTGTCTTAGAGTTTAATCGCTGTCTTAGAGTTTAATCGCTGCCACCATTTATTGGCGTGCTACTGTTATTAGCACACATTGAGTAAGTGTTGTTTCAGATGTATGAAAATGGATTAACTGAATACATCTTAATAGTTTTTAAGTATTTATTCTATAAAAAACAACAGAGTTAAACATCTCCATCACTGGAGGAAGCTGGGTTGGTCCAGATGACCAATTCTGGTGAAGTATAGATATGAAGTGAATAAATTATCAATATCACAGATATCGTATGCTTGGTTTACTTTAGAGACGTCACGAAATCGGAAGACACCTGCATCCGGTGACGTCACAAACTTTCACACGATAAGACAATGTGTTGACGTTTAAGAAGAATGTCAAATTGCTGAGACTTGCATTGTATGTCCTGTTTACGATTTGAATGACTACAGCAAATCCCAGGGTTAGCTCCTCCAACCAACATGACATATTACGTCATTTGTTTTAAACATGTAATATTAACTATTCTAATCATTACATATATATATATATATATATATATATATATATATATATATATATATATATATATATATATATATATATATATATATATATATTCTTAAGCCATATATTTTTTATACATTAGTGTTTGGATTCTCTTAACGACCTCGGGATCAAAGCCCCATGCGAAATCACAAAAAAAAACAAGAGTTATTGACCAGCCGGGGGTTGAACCCTGGTAAGGGAAGCTTGTATAAACATTGACTTACCATTTTCTTCGTGGCCAAGAGTTAAGTCAATGTCTATACAAGCTTCTGGGATCAGAGTTCGACTCCTAGACGGTCAGAAACTCTTGTTGATGTGTGATTTCTCCTGGGGCTCTGATCTCGAGGTCGTTAAGATAATCCAGAGAATGTATAAAATATATATGGCTTACTTGGATATGAAAAACACGTGAAATGTGCAAAATTTATAATCTATTATATATATACAGACACACACACACACACACACACACACACACACACACACATATATATATATATATATATATATATATATATATATATATATATATATATATATATATATATATATATATATATATATATATATATATATTCTTTTTTTTTTCAGAGGGAACTCAGTTCAGAGATAGTGCCACTGAAGGCCTACACCTAGAAGATGAGATGGATGGAAAATGTTCAGCATCATTCACAAGAAAAACCGATCTGGTTTACAAAGGCGAACTACATATGCATATGTATTATAAAAAGTAAAAGAACGAGAACAAAGCCCTGAGGGAAAGCAGGAAAGATGTTTCTCTTCTCACTATGGTGCATTTCATTAAGTACTCTTTATAATATGTTCATTGGACATTCAATGATAATACTGTAAAATTATCTAGTCAGTTCCATATTTCCAGCTAAGAGCACAAGGTCGTCTTTATTGGTAAGACCAATGCCAGGCTTATGAATTCCATAATCCTAATATATATAGGGCTTTCTGTAAAATAGAGGATATTTCTAGAAGAGCATCAGACGACCTCAAAGCTCTTGTTAATTCATACTGTCTATTTAGCCATATCTATGTACTTGCTCTCTATAACCACATTTAATCATTTTAAACCTTCTCAAAAATTAACAGGAAAAAGAGAGAGAGAGAGAGAGAGAGAGAGAGAGAGAGAGAGAGAGAGAGAGAGAGAGAGAGAGAGAGAGAGAGATTTAGCTTTTTCATATCGCTATATAATGAGCAAAAAAAGCCATACATCTATGACGATGGCTCATATATTTATTTAAAATTTATTAAGCGGTGAAAAAAGATTTAGGATATTAGGGCTCAAAAGTGAAGGGATTAAAACTCAGAACAAGTTTCTAAAAGCCGCTCCCTCAAAACCAGTCATTCCAAAAATTACACAAAATTATAAAAGCTTTTTAGGGCCTAGTAGGCATAATGTCCCT
>NC_090760.1:45175581-45188081 GCF_036898095.1 Palaemon carinicauda | reverse complement strand
TCTTATTACCTGTTTTTTTTTTTCTTTCCGTAACATTCTGCTTGGGGGCATACTTTTACATATATATGTATATATATCTATCTGTCAGAAGTGTCTTTTTGTTACGTTCATAATGAGTTTAACTCATTTAACAAACATTTTGAACCAAGAGAAAACATTTTATATATGTATATTACTTTTTTTTTAGTATACCTCTGAGATCAAGCTACGTTAATTAACAAGTTTTTCTATGATAAATTTTTCATTCCTATAATTCTACCTTGTATTTACCTTCATTTACTTTTTGAATTCGATATGTTATGTATATTGTTCTATCTTTTTTCAATTACTGGATATTGATTTTTTTTTATAATATTACCGTCATATATTACGTTATTAATGAAATCATATATAACAAAATTTACAATTTGGTATTAATATATTAAAATTCAATTACTCATTTATGTTTTTATTAATCAAGTTTAAGGATATGACAGAATAGGTTTAATTGAAATATGGAAATATGAAAATTTTCTGTAAACAAAGAATTATATTAGTTAAATTTTCAGAGAATTCTTTATTTCCATTTCCATTGTTTATTCATGTCCATAATCTTAGTGCTCTATACATACCCTAATGAAATACCCACTATAAATTTGAGATATTTTAAATGCTATGAAATTTGATATTCAACAGATGTTAGTGATATCACCATGAGGGGAAATGCTTTCATCGGGTGTTGATACTATTATCACAAACAAAAAATGCATATAAAGTATAACAGCTGACCCTCCTTAAGATTTTCACTAATCTCTTAATTACAATCAATTATCGATTCACAAACATCCCATTTACCTTTAACTTTAGCAATAACTGTAATGTTTTTGTATCACTATTTCTATCACAACACCATATTCAATCCCTGAGTCGATTACACATATTCGTATGAATCCCTTTCCTCTTTGATGCATAGGGTAAAAAACGGTAAAATTTTATATTAGATTAATGAAAGCATATTGCATGAAACAAATAAAATTCCATAGAACAAAGTAAAAATTTGATTCGCTTATTAGTGAGTTCTTTTCAAAACTAACTGTATCGTAAACTGTATTTTATTTCTATTTTCAAAATTAAAGATCAGCTTTCTACTTATACTAAGTCGCTAAATTTCAAGTAGTTTAAGATGCTAATTAACTAAAATGCTATGGAAATTGAGGACGAACCTGATTTTTTTTTTCTCACTGACCAACCCTTAATACTAGTTATCAATCTTCAAGGATGACTTGTTATTGACTGATGTCGTTTGGACAACATCCTGCATATCCAAAATTAAATAGAAGCTAGGATGGGACATTAGCAGCTTTCATAAGGGTAATGTGGTATTAACCAACTTGTCAAAATCATATCATGGCAGTTCCTAAAACCAAACTATCAAAGAACTGTTGACATATATATATATATATATATATATATATATATATATATATATATATATATATATATATATATATATATATATATATATATATATATATATATATATATATATATATATATATATATATATATATAGATGGAAAAATGTATACCACCACCTATTCAGATGTTTAAACCTTTATATAATAAAGAATAGGCTAAAAATTATTACAATTATATCTATTAAATCAAGTAATAAATATATGATATTCTATCCAATTAAAATGGATTTCTTTGATCGATATGCATATACTTATCATTATATTACATAGAGAGTAACTAAAAAAATAGTGCATCATATAAGCAAAAATATAATGATTTTTAAAAAGCTTTGGCACCCTGATAACGACCAAATTTATCCAATCTTAGTTTTGTGGAAATTCTGTTCATATAAACCTATCAAATACCTTGAAAAAAGTCATTCACACACCAATTGCAGAACGAGAAAGACTCCTTTCTTATAACAGTTTCTGCCTGTCAACAGTTTCCATTTAGTATTGTCTTACGTCGTTGGAAAAACGAATGTTTACTGTACATTACTGCATTAAACAAATATGAATTCTTGATTAGATAAAAATATTTACCAAATGATGCACTAAAACGTTTGCCTTAACCCTGGAACGGTACGGTGGGTCGTCCGTGACCCCGAGCGTCAAAACAAAAGATGTTTTTCTCACCTGACTCACCCCCGTGACTGAATTTGTGGGTGATCGACCTACAGTCGGTCACTCACCTACATGCTCTAGTAGTGTCCAGAAGTGCTTCGCTGTAGCTGTACTCCTTCCCAGATTTCTGAGACGCGTCGGTGTCAAGCGCGACCGAGTTTACCCTTCTAAGGTAAGTTGCATAGTTATCAAAGTTATTACGTATTATGAAATTCTCGTAGAATGATGCAACTTGTATAGGTTATCAGTTGTGGAAAGTCTTGGTGGATGGTTTGGCTACCATGTGCAGTTTTTTTTTTTTTTTTAGTTGAAATGCCGTTCATCACCACAAAGACCATTTTACCGCGAGTGCCACTTTTTCAATTTTTTGCATTTTTTGGTCAAGTAGTTTTTCCGTAAGAAATTTCCAAATAGTGTCGCAAAACTTTTGCTTTTTTAGTGTTGGAAAGTGTGTCTAGATGATCTGGCTACCCATGCGTGACCTTGTTTTTGTCAGATACGTCGTAGATATAGAAATGTGGCATATTTTCCTGCGGTTGCCAATTTCTGTTTTTTTTTTTCAATATTTGTAAAAATTTACTACGTAGTAAGGAATTGCCATATACTATTGATTTTTTTTCATGTTTATTTGTTAGAAAGTGTGCCTATATGATTGGGCTACCCCGTGCATGTATTTTGTTTTATCTGAGATGCCGTATATTAGAATGTTGGCAATTTTTCCGCGAGTGCCCCTTTTTCAGATTTTTTCATTTCTTGGTAAGTAATTTTTCCGTGAGAAATTGGCAATTAGCATCGCAAAACTTTTATTTTTATAGCATAGGAAATTGTGTATAGATGATCTGGCTACCCATGCGTGACTTTGTTTTTGCCAGATACGCCATAGATATTGGTATGTGGCGTATCTTCCTGCGGTTGCCAATTTCTGTTTTTTTTCAATATTTGTAAAAATTTACTACATAGTAAGGAATTGCCATATAGTATTTATTTTTTTTTCATGTTTATTTGTTGGAAAGTGTGTCTTGATGGTAGGGCTACTACGTACATGTCTTTTTTTTTTATCTGAGATGCCGTATATTAGAATGTTGACCATCTTTACGCGAGCGCCCCTTTTTATTTGTTTTGCATTTTTTTCGCTTAGTCATGTTACCGTAAGGAATTGGCAAGTAGTGTCGCAAAACTTTAAATTTTTTAGCGTTGGGAAGCGTTTCTATATGATCTGGCTACCCAAGCCTATCTTTTTTTTTTTTAGCCAGATATGGCATATATATAGTTATGTGTTCGATTTTCCTGTGATTGCCCTTTTTTCGATTTTTCCCATTTCTTTCAAAATTACTACGTACTAAGGAACTATCACAGAGTAATGATTCATTTAGATGTTTATTTGTCGGAAAATGTACCTTGATGATTTGCCTCGCACGTAGCTGAAATTTTTTTTTTCTGAAATGCCCACCATTAGCACGTTGCCATTTTTCATCGAGTGCCCCTATTTTTTGATTTGCATTTTTTTGCTTAGTCATGTTACCGTAAGGAATTGGCAAGTAGTGTCGCAAAACTTATAATTTTTATAGTGTTGAAAAATGTTTCTAGATGATCTGGCTACCCATGCCTATCTTTTTTTTTTAGCCAGATATGGCGTATATATAGGTATGTGTTCGATTTTCCTGTGATCGCCATTTTTTCGTTTTTTTCCCATTTCTTTCAAAATTACTTCGTACTAAGGAACCATCACAGAGTATTGATTCATTTAGACGTTTATTTGTCGGAAAATGTACCTTGATGGTTTGCCTAGCACGTGGCTGAAATTTTTTTTTCTGAAATGCCCACCATTAGCACGTTGCCTTTTTTCATCGAGTGCTCCTTTTTACTTGTTTTGTATTTTTTTTCTTAGTCATGTTACCGTAAGGAATTGGCAAGTAGTGTTGCAAAACTTATATTTTTATAGTGTTGGAAAGTGTTTCTAGATGATCTGGCTACCCATGCATGACATTGTTTTCTGCCTTAGATATATTGGTAGCAGATCCATTTTTCATCGAATGCGTATTTCTAATATTTTCTAATTCTTTGCAGTTATCAAAATGGCGAGCAGGAGAGAATCATTGGGCTCGGATACCATAAATCAGCTCTTAGAGCAGTTTGATAGTGATGTGGATGATGCATTGGAGATCGATGACGTCACTGACGATGAATATGTCAATATCGATGAGTTGGAGCAGGAGGTCAGGCAGGAACAGAAGGTGACCCAAAATCCTGAAATTATCGGATTAGGGAATGGAGATGGAGAAGCCGACGACGATGTGGGGGGGGGCCCTCTGGTTCTCATGTTGTCCCAGCCAGCACAATAACAACTCCTGTGCCATCTACTTCACGTAGTCAGCCCCCAGTAACGGTACCTCAGCTCACTCCAGTGGAGGAGAGAAGCGTAAAGAGGAGAAGGGGGGATCTACAGGCAGCCAGGGGGACGGCAATCACCCAGATAGATGCTGAATCGGTCCAAGGTCGCGACGGTACTGTTTGGCATAGAGACCCAAATCCCACCCTCCCCCAAATGTTCACACCAAGGATTGAGCCTGGGGGTCACACTTCTCTCACGTTGGGAACGAGCAAGGTGTCCGACATTTTCTCGCTCTTTTTGAGCGACCGCATGCTAGCCGAGGTTGTTTAGTATTCTAATGAACGCCTTGCCCTATTGAGGAGTCATTACCATCATAAGGGCAACGTTGCTCTCAGGGACATTGACCTGAGGGAACTGAAGGCGTTTATTGGTATCCTAATAATGACAGCAGTGCGGGCGGAAAACCATACACCGACCTGGGCCATGTGGAACCTCATAAAGGGAAATCCTTTGTACAGATGTACAATGAACGAGCGCCGTTTCACTCTGTTGGTGAGGGTAATTCGCTTCGATGATTCAGCCACCAGAGCAGAGAAGGTGAAAATCGATCGCCTCGCACCCATTAGAAAACTCTTCGATCACGTGGTGACCAATTGTGGAAGCAAATATAGCCCAGGACCACATCTGACTGTGGATGAACAGCTTGTCCCTTTCCGGGGGACGCTGTCCATTCAAGATGTACATCCCAAATAAACCTGCTAAGTAAGTAAAATTCTTTGTTTTATCTTTATCTTTCGTATTTGTTAATGTTTTTCTTATATATTTATTATTAATATTATTACTATATTGATTAGTAATATAATTGTATATTGTGTATTTTTTTTTTTATCTTTTTTATCTTTATTAGTTACTAATTCTATTTCCCTTCTTCTAGGTATGGTATCAAGATTGTATTGGCTTGTGATGCCGATACCCATTACATGTGTAATGCGATTGCCTACTTGGGGAAGGACACTGTCCAGATACCAAGAGGATCGACGCTTGGAGAAGTTTTCACGTCTGATCTTGTGGCACCTTTTTCGGAGAAGTAGCCGCACAGTGAAGACGGATAACTTTTCCACGACACTACCGCTCGCTTTGTCACTTTTGGATAAGGACATGCATTTGTGTGGCACCATTCGCCAAAAGCCTTATATTCCTAAGGAACTTAGGGAGAAGGTGCTTCCCCCAAAGGACTCAGTGGCAGTGTTCAATTACGAACACAATCTAACTCTACAGTGTCAGCAAATTAGTAGGACTAAGAAGGTGATGCTGTTAAGTTCCCTGCATCATGATCCGTCTGAAGTCGAAAAAAGGAAGACCGACATTCAGATGTTTTATAATTCGACCAAGGGAGGTGTAGGCACATTCGACCAGATGTATTCTACATCTAGTTGTATTCGTAAGTTACAACGCTGTCCTCTGACTCTCTTTTACGGGATATTGAATATAATAATTGTAAATTCTTATATTCCCTATACGCGCTTGCCCTTCGCCAAGACAATGCCAAGGCGAACGTTCCTCAGAGATATCGCCTACGAGTTGTGTGCTCCCCAGGCACAAGGCCAATATAGAGATTGGCCTTGCCCAGGCAATACATCGGTATCTAACGTCACACAGATTGTCGAAGGGACTCCGTCAAATCATGGTGGATACTTTCAAGATACCTGAGCAGGAACCACCAAGACCTCAAGTTGCCGTTGGCCACATAAAACTCCCTAAAAGTATTCGCTGTCACAGCTGCCCACTTAGGGACAACCGCAAGACAAACACTGCGTGTCTCCGGTGCAAGAGTCCTTTTTGTCTGATCCACCAGAGTGTCCTCTGTCCAAACTGTAGCGTCTGTTCAAACTGTAACGCAGCGTTATTTGTAAGTTACAACATGAAAATTTTGTTTACTTCTTTTTTGATTAAATATCATAAAATTTTTTTAGCTAAAATATTATGTTGTTTTACAATTTTTTTTTCGATTTTATTTCCCTTCAAAAAAATTTTTTTTGGGTTAGAATTCTAATTTTATAATCGTAAAATAATCGACAATCATCCAGCAACCCACCAAAGAATTTTTATTCATATCCAAGAATAATTAGAGTAGTAAATAACACCTTGAAATTGACATACCCTTCTTACATTTCAGGTGGCAGATTAGGGAGTATGAGTCAGTGTAGTTGGCGGCCATTTTGTGGACATATCCGAAGTGTAAGTTGCCCTATCTATATACATTCTTGTTTCCTATAGAATTTGGGATATTTTGGTATTTTTGTACATGCATAAATATCATATTATATATTAAATATATGTATTTTTTTTACGAAATTTCTAAGTACTCAAAAAATGACCTTTGGATATGGCCCCTGATATAAATGTAATTTGCAAAATATTGAAGATTTTTTTTACATATTTCTATTTTTAGGATAACACATGTTTATTCCCTAAAAAAAACTAGCCAATTCCTATTTCATTGCGGTACCCAAAAAAATTCATGAAATTTGGACAAATATTTTTGGCCAAAAAAGTTACCTTTTTTTTTCTCATTTCAGATCTTCACCTCCATGGGTCAGACTTCATCCAAAATATACCAAGATGTGTCCTAAACATTCAAGAATCAATTCCTAAAAGGATTTGTGTATATAGGAATAAATTTTTTTTTATGAATTTTTATGTAAGGTCTTTTTTTTCTACTTATTTTTTTTAATATCTATAATAAATAGTTTTTTTCTGCAGATGAGTAGTATTCATCTTTTTAGTAGTTTTAAGCATTCATTGATTTTTTTCTTGGCAAAAAAAAAAGAGGTTACTGCAAAAAACAGATTTTTCAAGATTTTTTTTTTGGCGTCGGGGTCGCGTGCTACCGAGTATACCCTTAAAGGGGTGTCCGAGGAGCGTACCTATCATGGGTTAATGAATGATGCATTTAAATCGACGGGAAAGTATCAAGCAGCGATAAATCAAAAGTTATGATTAGGTAAAGAAGTAAAGAAAAACATAGATTTCTATAAATAAAATTTTATACCAGTTTTAAATAGTCTGCCTTAGACAACTTATAGAAAATAGCAATCTCTTCCAAGAAGTAATTATTGTTATTTTTCTCATAACAAAAGATAAACTGATGATAAATACAACAGATTGTTAATAAGGCGGGATTTGATTTGTATCGAAAGAGAGGTATTGTTGATCTCTGGAAACGAAATGAAATCAACAAGACTTGAATTTGATTAAATATTTCCATTAGCATCTTTCACGTTTTTCCCACAAAATTCAATTGCCAAAAAATCCAATAGCACTGGGAGTGAATAAACTTGATTACTGTTCATATTGATTGAGTATCATAATATCGATGAATAATTTCGTAGATATTTTTGTTATTACGACCATTTTTTCATATTTACACGTCTATTTTTTTTTCTTTTTTTTTTTTCCTTTATATTGGAATAAGAGTTTATCAGTCATATGTTACAATATTTTCACCATAGAATCATTTGACATAATGCTTCATTTTTTTATTACGGTAAATTCTAATTCTTTTAATATCATTCTTTTTATATCAAAATATTCATTTCTATATGTATGACATTGTAAGTGATTAGTCATTGTTGATCACAGAGAACTCCAGTTCATGATTTCATTAATTATTTATCAATAATATATATATATATATATATATATATATATATATATATATATATATATATATATATATATATATATATATATATATATATATATATATATATATATATATATATATACGTGGCGTAGTTTGATAAAATCTCTCAAACATATATTTCACCTTTTAAAAATATTTTCTTCATTGCAATAGTTAACATGGAGTTTCATCAAACCATATCTTAGTGCTGAAAAAATTACGCTGATTACACTAACATTTCAGATACAATCATCAAATAATGTACAACAACAAATAACTCATTTTAACAATAGCTTCTCAAGTGAAGGGCAATCAAAAAGTTGAACCTCTTCCAAGGGTCGTTGATACATGAGAAAATTGATATTATTATTCGTTTTTGAAGATGGTGACACTCATTATCATACTATCATGAGTACAATGACTCATAAGCGGGATGAAAGCAACTGAGTAACTTTATTACAGAACATCAGCTTATATATAGATTAAGTCCAGGCAAGAACGGCATGAAAAAATAACAATCAATTTCCTGTTCAACTGACAACCGGTTCTGTAACATTTAACGGTGAGAAAACAGTGCGATGGGAGAGAGAATATGAAAAGCATAATCTGAAAAGAAAAAAAGTCGTTACTATGTACGATCGTGTGACACACGGTTGGTGCACTTGATACACATATTATATATATATATATATATATATATATATATATATATATATATATATATATATATATATATATATATCTACAAACATATATATATACAAATATATATATATATATATATATATATATATATATATATATATATATATATATATATATATATATATATATATATATATATATATATATATATATATATATACAGTATATATATATATATATATATATATATATATATATATATATATATATATATATATATATATATATATATAAATATATATATATTTATATATATATATATATATATATATATATATATATATATATATATATATATATATATATATATATATATATATATATATATATATATATATATATATATATATATACCGTGCTAAGCAGTACATCTTAACAAACCATGCTTGCCAACCGCTATATAAGCGGATGAACAACTACGTGGTGTAACGAGAACTTTGGGTGTAGAGGAGATACCCCCCTAAATCTCGGTGAAGTCAGAAGCAGCAGGATAACGGATTTGGTATTAGACGATAAACAAAGTTGTCTTTTGGGTTTAAACTCCTGATGCCTGGCAGTATGATTAATATGAACCGATAGGGCTCACTTGCGCATCACAAGGAACTGGCTGTCCTTTGATAAATTTAGCTTATGGATCCTTTATAGAATTATTCAGTCTATGGAAAGTGAAAATGGCAGGATGGCCGCCTATTCCGTGGATAGCTGGAGGGCTAAGAATAAAGAAAAATTGAAAATTGTTAATTGGATTGTTAAAACCATAAATCAGAATGGGAAGTTACCGTAAGCGGAGCATGAATTTATGAAATATTGCTTGATTATCTTGGCCCTTAGTGAAACACGTTGTGAGGTAATATAGATAGATATCTACTCAGGAAGAAAAGATGGAGTTAGAAGAGAAGTGGTAAGGATGATGATGACCCCAAGAAAATAAAATGCATTAACGGAATAGAGAGCTATAAATAGTAGATTGTTGCTTACAAAATTTAACTCAAAACAATTCATTATGGGTATCATGGTTTGCCATGCAAAAACAAATGATTCTCCGAAGAAAAGAAGATGAATAATATGAAAAACTGCAGTGTAATAGATCGGATCCCTGAGAGAGAGAGAGAGAGAGAGAGAGAGAGAGAGAGAGAGAGAGGAGAGAGAGAGAGAGAGAGAGAGAGAGAGAGAGAGAGAGAGAGAGAGAGAGAGAGAGAGAATTGTAATTGGTGACTTCAATGCTAAAGTTTGAAGGAATAATGAAGGTAGAGAATTTGGTGGTTATTGAGAAAAAACATTTTGTTAGTAGAGCTACTCTTTAAAGCACAAGGGCATCACAAATATATATGGACTTCGCCATGTGGTAGTTGCAAAAATGAAATAGATCACACAGTCATTAATAAAGAGAGGAAAAGGACTCCGAGAAATGTGAGAAGCTATAAAGGTGAAGAAATTGGTAGTGATCACCAGCTCCCTATTGCCACAGTGAAATTAAAATTGAAAGCATCCAACAGACATCTAGACATAATACCTAGATTTGATACAACTAAGCTTCTGGAATATGAGCACAGAGGCGCCTTTGCAATTGAATGTAGGGATCAATTTGAGGTCTTATATACCTTAAGAAGAGTAGACAATTAATGAAAAATGGTATAATATTAAGAACATATATTTTTGAGTTGGTAGTGAAGTTTTGGATATCAAATGATAATTGAGATTCTATAAAAATAAGATAAACACAGAAATTGAATGTTGAAAGTTTTCAAGGAAGTAATGAAAATTACAAGATAGAGCAAGCTAAGTATTCTAGTATTGATAGATTAAAAGAAAAGACAAGGATGACTACAGGATATTTAGACAGGAAAGCAAATGAGGGTTACTAAGCTATGAATTCATGGAATGGCTATGGTGTAGGAATTGCTCATGGGATTGTTAATGAAATCTCTACTTACGCAAAGAATAAGAAACATAAACCCATCCAAAAGAGAGATGGATTTGTTATAACAACAGAAGATAAATAAGGCAACGATAAATGGAACACATTTAGGTAACCATGAATAGGCGATATGGAGGAAATAATTTGATTAATATATATGAGGCTGAGGAAGACCTTGAATTGTCCATTAATGAATTCAATTTGATTGAATTCGAAGCTATCATAGAAAAACCCAAGAAAGGAGGAGCCCCAGAATACGATGAAATAGCTGCTGAGATGATACTGGCCGAAAAAGAAGTGAATCCAAAAATATTCACAAGATTATTTTGTATAGAATATACCATGAAGAGAGAAAACCTGACGAATGGGACCTAGGAATGTTGGTAAAAATATCAATTAAGGAAATTTGTCTGATTGCAAAAATTACAAAGGCATCACACTTGCGTTGGTTGGCAAGGAAATATATAGTATGCTCATTTTAAGAGACTAGAGAGAGTGATTGATGAAATGCTGAGAGCTCAACAAGAAGGAATTAAAAAAGGTAGAAATTGTACTGACCAAATGTTTATTTTAAGACAGGTGCTACAGAGATGTGTAGAATATAGAAACAGCATTTGATGACATTTATGCATTAAGAAAAACCTTTGATAGTGGGCATCGGTCAATTTATTGGGGAGTCCTGCGTAACAATGGAGTTCCTCTTAAATATGTTAAGTCGATTCATGAGCACAAAAAGTGTAAGAAAGCCGAAAACCTTTGTATATGCCTGTGCAAGCAATTGTCGAACAAAGAATACGAATGTTGCAGTGCTTAAAGGATCACGTGATCTGATGAGATTAATGCTACTGGAATCCTATCAAAGGAATTTACAATGAACAGTGGAATACTCCAGAGGAATGTGTTGTCACCTATGGACTAGGGTTCGAAACCCAGCCAGTCACACACTATAGTCTTTGAGTAATTTCACCTGGGAGTCTGATCCTTAAGGTCTGTAAGAGGATCCAGACTTTAATGTATAAAAATATATTAATTATATGAATATATATATATATATATATATATATATATATATATATATATATATATATATATATATATATATATATATATATATATATATATATATATATTTGCATGTATATATATATATATATATATATATATATATATATATATATATATATATATATATATATATATATATATATATATATATATATATATATATATTTATATATATATATATATATATATATATATATATATATATATATATATTCATATAATTAATATATTTTTATACATTAAAGTCTGGATCCTCTTACAGACCTTAAGGATCAGACTCCGAGGTGAAATTACTCAAAGACTATACTGTGTGACTGGCTGGGTTTCGAACCCTAGTCCAGAATAACTATAAGACAGTGACACTACCACTCAGCCATGAAGTAATCAAATTCAAGTACCAAGATTTCTTAATTGATAATCAGTGATGGATACAACAGATGCTGATGACTTCATAGCACCTTGAATAGAATCAGAATTTATTATTTCGTATCGAAAATCATTTATATTGAGGTAAATGAGGACGGTATTACATTCCGGCAAAAGCTATCTAAAATTGGTTGTATTGACAAATGAAAAAACAAGCTTTTTAGTCTCAGAACTACGTAATTTTGTCATAAAACTTTCATAGACACATTTCCCCAAAATTTATTCTTTTCTATTTTGTCAGAAAAAAAT
>NC_090760.1:45165581-45170581 GCF_036898095.1 Palaemon carinicauda | reverse complement strand
TATCTTTGCTTATCGTGTTTGTGAATGATAGGAACAATTTATTATTTATCTTTGATTATAGTGCGATAGTTAAGTTAATGAGGAGTGTTCGTAAGTGTTTTTCTTTTTTATTTTGACAGGCCGTGATTCTTCCTTTGAGAGAGATATTTTGAATATTGATTGATGACCTGGCTTGATATAAGGGACTTGGAACTGACTGCTATTTTAGATTTGGATATAACCGTTGATGACCTGGCCTGTGGATTTGGATTGATGATGATAAGGATGATGATTACTGCTTACAAAATCAGCGAGGCAGTTGTGGCAAATTGTCACACCTTTTAATCTATTAAAGATGTGATAGTAGTTGTTGTGTCATTAAAGACAGTTGGCTTAGTTAATGACTACGAAGTGTATTTTTACTTATCTTGCGGAGTGTTAGTGAACACACGCAATATATATGTTTGGTGATTTGAAGTTAAGGTTGTGGTTAATTTAATTTTAAGTTTTGTTAGGTGTTTTTTTTGTTTGGTTTATTTGAATGGTATCAAGATTTTTTTAGTGTTCAAGTTTATAATTACTTTTAAGTGATTATTTTGGTTGTGGATGGTTTGTGATAAGTATTCTAATTTTAATAAATATAGTTTTATGGTTATGGTTGGTTTTTATGTCCTTTTTGTTCAAGAGTCCAGTTTATGATAAAGTAAGGGGAAAGTATGTATTGATGAGACAATTGTTAGTAAGTAAGATTCAAGGGTGTGGGGGTTGTTTTGTAACATCCCGCCACAATATATATATATATATATATATATATATATATATATATATATATATATATATATATATATATATATATATATATATATATATATATATATATATATATATATATATATATATATATATATATATATATATTACCTCTTTCTATGACTGACACAAAGGGCTTCGTTTAGATTTCTCTAGTCGTCTCTTTCTTGAGCTTTTAATTAAAAAATTTTCATTCATCATTTCCTACTTTACGCTTCATAGTCCTCGGTGACGAGCCGAGAGAGGGTTTCGAACTCAAAGGCAGGATGCAATCAACTGAATATCTTTATTAAAGAACACACTCCTTTATATAGAAAACCTCAAGGCAACAGGAAAATACATGTTCGAGAAAGTGACAATGTTACATAGGCGACATGCCAACATGTCTATTCTGGTTGTTTTTAGTGAGAGGGAAGAGCGCAGATCTAAGCATAATATATAAAAAATAATTTATGTACGATCGTGTGACACACGGTTGGTACATGTCTTCCCCTTAAAAATGACATATTGTACATGTTAAATAGGGCACCCTGCTCTAGAGAGGCGAACTGTTGGTGGTTCATCTGGCAGTAGATAAGCAGGTTTTAGACTATCAATAGAGACCCAGTCTTCTTTGCCACGAATGTTTAGTAGGTATGCTTTCGGACTGCGTCGGATCACAAGGAAAGGGCCCGTGTAAGGGGGCGTTAGCGGTGGCTTGGTAGTGTCGTTGCGCAGGAAGACGTGCGTTGTAGAATGCAAGTCTGTATGTATGTGATGCTTTGCTGGGTGCATGTAAGTCTGGCGGCATGGAGTAAAAATTCCCACGACGTGACGTATGCGCTGAAGATCATCGGAGGAGGTTGTAGAAGGAAAAAATTTTGCCGGGACTACCAACAGGTCGCCATACACCATTTCAGCTGCTGTGACGTCGAGGGCGTCTTTAGGCGTGGTCCTTAGTCCCAGGAGAACCCAGGGAAGCTGAGTAAACCAGTTTGAATCCTTGCAGCGGGACATCAAAGCTGCTTTGAGGGTGCAATGAAAACATTCAACCATTCCATTGGCACCGGGGTTATAGGCCGTTGTCTGATGTAGGGTGATGCCCAGGAGATTCGCTAATGATGTCCACAATTGAGAGGTGAAAGTGGTTCCTCTGTCAGAAGTAATATGCTCAGGGATACCAAATCTTGCAATCCATCCAGAGAGTAAGGCAGATGTACATGAGGCGGACGTTGCAGTTTCCATGGGAATGGCTTCAGTCCAACGAGTGGAGCGGTCGATGACGGTAAACAAGTAACGATGTCCTTGTGATGTGGGTAGGGGGCCTAAAACGTTGACGTGAATGTGTGCGAAACGACGCTGAGGTTGAGGAAAGGTGCCCACTCCCGGAATCCGTGTGTCAATGTACTTTGGAAGTTTGGCAAGAAGTACAGGCGCGGACCCGATCCTTAGCATCCTTAGAAATGCTATGCCAAATGAACTTTGCCTTCAGAAGCTGTGCATTAGAACGGCACGAGGGATGTGAAAGGCTGTGAATGAAATCAAACACCTGTCGGCGCATGGGAGCAGGAATCCAAGGTCATGGTCTGCCAGTATTGACGTCACAGAGGAGGGTGGTGTTGGAGTCATCGAGGGGGAAGTCTTCCCAACGGGGGGACGTGTAGGATGTCCTACATGCTTGGTACTCTGGATCCTGTCATTGGGCTTCAGTCAGGGCGTTGTAATCCAATCCCAGTTGAACGGCAGCCAACGTGTTTCTTGACAGGGCATTGGCAACAGGATTTATTTTCCCAGGGACGTATTGAAAGGTGCAATTGTATTCAGCCACGGCGGAGAGATGTCGACGTTGCCGGGCGGACCAGGCATCAGACTGTCGAGTAAAGGCGTGCGCCAGAGGCATGTGGTCTGTACGAATGACGAAGGGCGTACCTTCTAAGAAATGATGAAAGTGACGGACAGCAAAGTGCACCGCCAGCAATTCTCGATCGAAGGTAAAATAGCCCGATTCTGCCTTGGAAAATTTTCTGCTGAAGAAGGCCAATGGGCGGGGCGAGCCGTTGACCACCTGCTCGAGTACTGCACCAATAGCGACGTCGCTGGCATCGGTGGAGAGAAGGAGAGGGGCGTGTGGGATAGGATAAGTGGGAGCCACAGCAGTTGATAGGTCCTTCTTGGCAATGCAGAAGGCTGCTTCTTGAAGGGGACCCCACTTCAGGTCCTTTGGCTTGCCCTTGAGGGAGGCGTAGAGGGAAGCAAGAGTGGCGGCAATGGCTGGCAGAAAACGGTGATAATAGTTGATCATGCCCAAGAATTCCTGCAGAGCTTTGACGGTCGAGGGCGCAGGGAAGTTCTGAACGTCTGCTACCTTATCAGGGAGGGGATGGACTCCTTCAGGAGTGATACGGTGCCCTAAGAACGACACTTCGTTGGCGCCAAAGGTACACTTGTCGTACCGGACTACAAGGCCGTTTCGTTGCAGGGGGTCGAGCACGATGCGCAGGTGACGGACGTGTTCCTCTTTTAGGGAGGAAAACACAAGTATGTCGTCCACATAACATACACAGAAAGGGAGGCCCCCTAAGATGCCATCTATGAGACGTTGAAACGTGGCCCCAGCATTACGAAGGCCAAAACAGGAAAAATTGAAGGTGTATGTACCAAACGGAGTGGTGATGGCGGTCTTGGGGATGTCTTCTTGGTTCATAGGCACCTGATAATACCCCTTCAGGAAGTCGAGCGTAGAGAAAACCCTCGCTTTGTGCAGGTAAGAGGTCACGTCGGCAATGTTTGGGAGGGGGTAGTGATTCAGTTCTGTTTGCATGTTCAGGCGCCTGTAATCCCCACACGGACGTAGGGAGCCATCTTTCTTCAGAACGATGTGTAAGGGTGATGACCATGGGCTGGAGGCCTTTTGGCAAAGGCCCATTTCCTTTATTTTGGCGAACGTCTGTTTGGCGGCTGCCAAACGTTCCGGTGCAAGACGTCTGAATTTTGCGAAGACTGGGGGTCCCTTCGTCTTGATATGGTGATAAATACCGTGCTTGGCAGGAACCGTATGCGTTTGGCTAAGTTTTAGACGGAAAACTTCCGGGTACAACGTGAGGAGGTGGACGTAGGCATCCGTGGGTGCGCTGATGTGGAGAGCGAGGTTAGAAGGGGCGGGTTGAAGAGGTGTCGACAATTACGAGTCTGCGTTGACCAATCGTCGGTGGGCGACATCGACCAGAAGGTGGAAATGAGAGAGGAAATCCGCACCGAGGATTGGCATTGTGACGTCAGCAACGAGAAACTTCCAATTGAATTTACTGTTTCCGAACGATAATGTGAGGTTCTCGTAACCGTAGGTGGGTATCGCAGATCCGTTGGCAGCTATCAAGCGGACGTCGGCAGATGTAGACAGACTACGTCGTGCCTTGAAGAGTTTCCTTGGCAAAAGAGAACGACAAGCACCTGTGTCTACCAAAAATCGCACGCCTGTTCATGCATCCTTTAAAAAGAAAAGATAAGAAACATGGGAGGCCACCGCCACGAGCGATGGCCTACTTACACGTTTTTTGGCCACTGACAATCCTTGGCACATTTCTTCGCTGTTGCCCCGAATCTGAAGTGGTAGTAGCAAAACTGCGGCAGATGGGAGGTAGTAAGAGGCTGTAGAAGTTTTTTGTTGGGGCGCGAGCGATTGGTGGGTGTTGGGCGGCTTGGTCGCTGTTTCTGCATGTCACGGGGTAGGCGTGTATGTCCTATGGCATTCATGTTAGCTTCGGTTGACGTTGAAGAGGAATCCTCTTCGTCAGGGGTGGAGGCGTTGATGGAGGTCTAGAAGTGGCTGTCCATAAGGGCGACGTCTTTTGTCATCAAGTCCTTTATGGGTAAACTATCGACATCAGGTATGACAGCGCATATAGGTCCGGGTAAACGGCATATCCAAAGG
This sequence comes from Palaemon carinicauda, assembly GCF_036898095.1. Taxonomy (NCBI): domain Eukaryota; kingdom Metazoa; phylum Arthropoda; class Malacostraca; order Decapoda; family Palaemonidae; genus Palaemon; species Palaemon carinicauda. The sequence goes on along the minus strand of NC_090760.1, from coordinate 45,165,882 downwards.
GAACGAAGTAGGTTCACCTCACGAGGAGAGCCATCTGCGGCAGGTTGAAGGCGAGCGATACTGGCCATTTCCCTGAGGGCAAGCGAAGCCCTTTGGTCCCCCAACTGTTGTTGCGAGAGCTGAAAAAGCTTTGCTATACTGGCGGCTGGCAACGGCGAGTACTGCTGCAAAAGGTATGTTTTGAGGGCGTCATACGCTATTGGGGTGTCTCCTTGTCCACAAAGCCAGTCGGATATTTCTGGGAAGGTGTCCTCGGGTATAGCCGCGAGAACATAATCTGCTTTGGTGGTTGAGCGAGTCA
>NC_090760.1:45138081-45140581 GCF_036898095.1 Palaemon carinicauda | reverse complement strand
CAAGGTATTCCTTTGGCAGAAACTAGGACTCTTCAGATTAAAGAGCAGGAACGATCGGACAGGTCATGATGAGGATAGTGAGATTGCTTTGTAGAATATCCCCAATACTAAGGAATCAAAATATTAGAAGAATGTTTATTATATGTATTGTGAAAGAGAATGCGATGGAAACTTTTCTGAAATAATATGGCTATATAATAAGAAGAAGGGTGGAACTAATCAAGGGCGCTATAAAGAGAGTTGGGCTGGGGGATGCATAAACAGATCAGCTGCATAGATGTGATGAGGAAGGATATTGGTTTTGTGGTATTTGAGGAAAATGAAAGGATAAGTGACAGATGAAAATAGTTGAGTCGAGCAGCTAGTCCTACAATATAGAGGTATTAATAAGACTGAAGCAATAATCTCCGCCGACAAGCATCAATAAGTAATATGAACGAGCTGGCCAATGATTGGAGTGGTGTTTATTCTTTCGAGACTCTTTAACGCGGACACACTTCTAGCACACGATGGAGAGATATTTGGAATTGAAATATATATTTTCCTATTACATTTGATTTTTCTTTTCATTGATTATTAGTTTCCCCTCACTTTCCTGTTTGGAAAATCTTGTTTTACCTACAAGTGATAAAAACTTTCTTAATTCTGGATAATTTTCAAAACGAAAAGTTTCGAATTTGGCATTCAGGAACTTTTTCAAAGTTTTATTCCCTTTACTTTCGAGCCTTTACATCCTTAATATGCTTTCGCCGTATAATAAATCTGACATAAATCTATATGACTTTCTTGCTCAATATATCTCGTACCAAATTAGACATTGGATATGTAAAAAAAATCTCTCTCTCTCTCTCTCTCTCTCTCTCTCTCCTCTCTCTCTCTCTCTCTCTCTCTCTCTCTCTCTCCTAAGTTGCATTTTTAGGGTTTTCGTACTACTTTTCCCTTGTGTTAATGTGGTTACATAGCCTGTAAGTAGATATTGAGCAGTTTTGTTAACCCTTTATCTTACATTTTTTTTTTCTCTTTTTGTTTCTTCGTTACAAAATACTCGTTTACTTTTCCTTTGATTTCTGTGATGGACTTTTCCTTAATGCCAACCTTTCGGTTTTGCAATAGTTTGCTTTTCCAATTCCTACGTGGCTTGTAATCCTAATAACAAAAACAATGATAATGATAATAACACGAACATGTCTAAATTTGAGTCGAACGCTTCGATGAATAGAGAATAGCTAATTGCGAATTACCGTTGATAAGAATTACCCAATAAGGAGAGAGAGAGAGAGAGAGAGAGAGAGAGGAGAGAGAGAGAGAGAGAGAGAGAGAGAGAGAGAGAGAGAGAGAGAGAGAGAGATATTATGTTTGAAGGGTAGACTAAAGTCAATGTTCAGAAAGACTTATCATATCCAAGAAAGACTAACATTACATCAAGGATCACTAGAACCTTTCATTCGAAGATAAGAAGATATAAATCTTTTATATTGGATCTTCGTCTGGTGAAATATAATCTTTTTCCTGATACTCGGGTTCATTCGCAATGTAAAATATTACTTTTGAATCTTGACAGAAGCTGAAAACAGGCGAATAATTCATTGAAATTAATTCCTCTCCACTTTGCTGTCGTCTAGATATTGGAAGCTGGATTCAGGTTCAGTTTTTTCTCATCTTTCTCCAACAGATATGATTCAAATTTCTTCAAATTTAAATTTCATTCGCCAGTATTATTCACAGATTGTAGATTATATATGTAATCCTCAATGAAAAGGTAAGAATATGTTTGCTATAAAAAACAAATCATATTTGCTTCATTCTATGACGTAAGCCTTTGTATAAAAGAATGATGATTATTTATTTTTCAATTTCATTTATTCCGATCATTACAGCACTATTTAACATTATTTTGGCTTCATCACGTAATTATTAATTAACGTTTGTTATGTATTTCATTTTATATGTGATATTTTATCTAATATCTATTTCTAAATGATATTTTAAATGAAATGAAAATTTAAAGGGAAAATTCATATAAAAAAATAATAGGATCACTAGAATATTATGAAAAGGATAATGCAACGTTGAAAAGAACGTCACATCACAAAGATAGAAAGAGAGGTGCTTATCTCTGGCATCTGCATGAACTTGACAGAAAAGCGGTCTTCACCACTTGTTCAATTTTTTTTTCTTTTTTTTCCAAATCAGTCACAAATTCACTCGTTATGTAAAATTTTCTTTGTCAAGTGATTCGAGGTTTTTTATTTTTGACGATTTTTTTTTCTATCAAGGACTCGAACCCCAGCACCCATAGATAGTTGCGAAATAAGTAATAAATAAAGAGCTTCTGATTGGTAATTCCTCTCCATAAGTATTTAGAATTTAAATAGTTTTACTGTGTGTTATTTTAGCAGAGTGATGTTTTATGTTAGCCAGCTTGCATGTTTCTGTGACATTTAAGTCCAGCTCCCCTCAAAGAATCATGACGCTTTACCTATGCATGTATATTCTACAA
>NC_090760.1:45105176-45125176 GCF_036898095.1 Palaemon carinicauda | reverse complement strand
CTATTATTTAAAGATAGGAATACTGATGAGAAAGTACAGAGCACTTTCTACTCCTGCTAATGTTTCATGGGACGTGAAGTACCAATTAGTTGTACCTTTAGGATTAGAAGAAGAAAAAATCTGGATTGCCCATGTGAATACATCTGCCCATCTTAGAGTGAAGAAGACCACTCTCAATATTCTGCAATATTTTTATTGGCCTGCAATAAGAGAGAAATTTTGTAAAGTATGTGATACTTGTCAAAAGGTAGGTAAACCTAATCAGCCTATAAAGCCAATACCTCTATTATTATTATTATTATTATTATTATTATTATTATTATTATTATTATTATTATTATTATTATTATTATTATTATTATTATTATTATTATTATTATTATTTGCTAAGCTATAACCCTAGTTGGAAAAGCAGTATGCTATAAGCCTAGGGGCTCCAAACAGGGAAAATAACCCAGTGGGGAAAGGAAAAAGGAAAATTAAAATATTTTGCGAAGTCACAACATTGAAATAAATATCTTCTATATAAACTATAAAAACGTGAACAAAACTAGAGGATGAGAAACTAGACAGAGCAGCGTGCCCGAGTGTACCCTCAAGCAAGAGAACTCTAACCCAAGGAATTGGAAGACCATGGTAGAGAGGCTATGGTACAAAACTAGACAAGAGAACAATGGTTTGATTTTGGAGTAACCTTCTCCAAGAAGAGCTGCTTACCCTAGCTAAAGAGTCTCTTCTACCCTTAACAGGAAGAAATTGGCCATTAAACAATTTCAGTGCAGTAACCCTTTGGATGAAAAAGAATTGTTCGGTAATTTCAGTGTTGGCAGGTGTATGAGGACAGTGGAGAATCTGTATTGAATAGGCCAGACTATTCGGTGTATGTGTAGGCAAAGGGAAAGAGAACCGTAACCAGAGAGAAGGAACCCATAACTCTCTAGCAGTAGTATCTCCACAGATTGTGTGCAATGTTCCATTTGAGAAAATAATTTTGGATAGTGTTAGTCCACTGCCTAAGTCTAAGAAACAAAACCAGTATTTGATGTCGGTTATGTGCAGTAGCATAAGGTATCCAGATGCTGTACCTCTGCGTAATATTTCTGCTAAAACATTAACTCCTCATTTAGTTAAGATTTTCACCCAATATGGAATACCTAGGATTGTACAGACCGATCGAGGAACTAATTTTACGTCTACATTATTTCAGGAAGTAATGAAAGTAATGGGTTTTAAACATTCTATGTCCACAGTATATCATCCTCAAAGTCAAGGTTGTCTTGAAAGATTTCACCTGACGCTAAAAGAAGGATTGACTAAGTTTTGTGAAGAAACTGACAAAGACTGGGAGGAAGGATTGCCGTTCGTTTTATATGCTGTGAGGAATGCTCATCAGGAAAGTCTTGGATCTTCTCCCGCCGAATTACTTTATGGAAGACAAATTAGAGGACCACTTAAAATATTATACGACACTTGGTTAGACTAAATTAAGAGAAAAACTTGAGTATTCACGTAAGTTCGCCCATCAACATTTGTTTAAAGCTCAGCATTCTATGAAGAAAAAATTTGATAGTAAAGCAGAGAAGAGAGAATTTAAAGTAGGAGATAGAGTTTTGATGTTAACTCCTATGAAGAAAACCTTTGAAAGCGAATTTGAAGAACCATTTACTGTGATGAGTAAGAATCAGAATGTTTATGAAATATCTACTCCAGGTAAAAAGAGAGATCGGAAAATAGTACATATAAACCGATTGAAACTTTATTCTCCTAAGGAGGAAACTGAAGAAAGTATTGCCGTTGCTAGCTTGGTTCTTGTTGACAAGTCTTCTGATCAAGTATCTGATAACCATCTTATAAAAACAGATGTTCGATTATCCAATTCTGACAGTATTAACGACCTGAAATCTAAATTACATCATTTAACCTTTCTTCAATTGCAGGATATAGAAATGTTGTTGGAATCTTTCCCAGCGATTTGTGAAGACATACTAACGCAAGCGAGTCTTGTGGAAGTTGAGATACAGGTTAAGATCGACTCAGTTCCAGTTAAGAGTGCTCCGTACCGAGTATCTCCATACAAGAAGACCATCATGAAAAAGAAGATGTAGATTTCTTGTTAGAACATGGTTTGGCCCAACTTATTGTTTCTGATTGCTATCCATTACCCAGAATTGACAATCTTATTGACATGGTAAGCTCATCGAAATTTATATCTTGAATAGATCTTCTTAAAGGTTACTATCAACTACCATTGTCAGAATCCTCAAAACCCATAACTGCGTTTGTAACACCTAGTGGACTTTTTCAATACAAAGTGTTACCTTTTAGATTGAAGAATTCTACGGCTATATTTCAAAGGCTCATGAATGATGTTTTGGAGGATTTATTAAATGTTGCAGTATACTTGGATGACATTATTGTTTTTACAGATACTTGGGATAGCCACTTAGAGGCGTTAAGGAAGGTATTCGCTCGGTTGAAAGCCGCATACCTTACCCTGAATTTGGCGAAGAGTGACTTTGGTTATGCCCGAATTCAGTATCTCGGATACGTTGTTGGGAGTGGAGAAGTCGCACACGTTAATGCCAAGGTGAACGTCATCTTAACAGTGAAGGAACCTACCTGTCGAAAGGAAGTTCAAAGCTTCTTAGGGATGGTTGGGTACTACAGAAGATCCTATAAGAATTTATCAGAACTTATTTTTCCATTGACTGATCTGACAAGCGGAAAAAAAATTCCAGTGGACTTTAGAGTGCCAGGAGGCATTCGACAAGGCTAAGACTTGGTTAGTCTCAAGCCCAATTCTCAAATCTCTTGATTTTGAAAGTCCGTTTATCCTTGAAGTGGATGCCAGTGAGATTGGAGCAGGAGCAGTTCTGCAGAGAAGCAAATATTCCTTATTACATCCAGTGATGTACAGCTTGCTAAAGTTTAAACCCCATCAGCGTAACTACTCTACGATAGAAGATTAATCTCTTGGTTTACTTTTGGCTTTGGAGAAGTTTGATACTTGTCTTCATTCGTCCCCATACACTATTCAAGTGTGTACTGATCACCAATCAATTACGATCTTGCAGAGAATAAAGACTATTCATTAGTTAAGTGTTTTCAATATAGCTATCCCTCAAATCGTTTTAAGTATAGGGAGACGTGAGAATGGGATTTATCTTGACTGATGTTACCCGTTGGAAAATATTGAACAGGGCAGTCTAGAAAAATTTCAGATCGTCGAAAAAATTTAAAGATTATTAATTTAAGATTTTTTAATTACTTAAAAGGAAATTGTAACTTAAGTAGGATTTGGTTGAAAAATCAATGTTTGAAATGGTCCTGGAAAAAATAAATTGCAGCATTTTTTTAGGTAATTGAGGTCATAATTTGAAAGAATGGTAGAATTAGTGAAAAGGTGATCACACAATATCCTTAATAGAGAAATGTGACAGAATCATTTAGGAGGTATAAGATAGCATAACGCTAACGTAGATAGAATGTATATTTCATAGAATTAATAGAAATACGAAAAAAATAGATCAGGAAAGACTTGGAGGACTACCAGTATTGCATAAGGATAGCAAATAGTTGAGAACTTTTGGTTTTAGCTCTCTAAAGGTATACGATGGGTTCTGGGGTGAATTTCACAATTCAATGATTCCAATAGTAAACTATAATAATCTCAGACAAAATAAAAAGGTGAAGAATTGTCAATGGTCTCCTTGACTTTTATGAGGAGGTGAACAGGCTGGAAAATACATGAAATCTCCACTTATTTCCTGGTGATACTTCATGATGGAAATGGTTTAAGTTGATCTTAAAGGCAAATAAACTAATCAAACAAGAATTGCAGAAGCAAATTTGTAACTTTCTTGATAGCCTGATTAGTTTAGTCTAAGTTCAGATTTTTTTTTTCAGAGCTTTGTTAATGGGCACTTTATGCTCATGAAAAAAAGGGTAAGGCAGAAAAATATTTAATGTTATATAAAATATGAATTAGTTTACACAATCGCAACGATAAATCTAGCTAGTAATATTCTATTATAAGAGGAAACAATATGACAGAAAAACATTCAGATAATACTCCATACACATGAGCAAATACAAGAATGTGGTAAGAAAAGAGTGGATCAAGCACTAACTACAATCTCTTTGACCGTGTTCGTCGGAATTGTTAAGATAATTCTATGCTTATGTTAATCAATTATATTCAATACATGTCCCATTGTTGCTGGTTTTCTCGTTTTTTTACCTCAAATATATTTTATTTTGAGTATGAATTTGATGTTAATGGAACATTTCAATAAAATTTAAGCCATGTCGACTGTCATTACAGTTTCCAAATAAAGGAAAAATAAAAACATCTGTCGATTTGTGATAACTCATGGCCTATAAAACGAATAATTTTATTTACCTTACTTTTCGTTAGATGGTATGCTACATTCAAAGATATCGGAATGTAGTTTGATGCTCATAAATCGGAATGTTATCCTTTCAAGTTTAAAATATTTTCACTTTGTGTAATATTACACAAAAAGAATTCCTTGTTGAACGTTTCCTTTGGCTACCTATTTAGAGTAACATTATTGCTTCAGTGCTCGCCGTATTATTGAACATTCCTGACTCACATATCGTCACAATAGTTTTATTGTTTGCATCCAAGGGTTTTGTATTTTTAGAATTTGTATTCCAAAGAATGAATCTTTCGCTCAACTGTTACAATGGGAAAAAAGTTTAAGATTGTGTAAATAAAAAGGAAATAGAAATAATTCTCCAGAGTTATGTTATTTTGTCTAAGGTGAGGGTTTACAGCAAATTATGCTTTACTTGTTTATTAACAGTATAGATTCAACACTAATTTATAGTAATGAACACTCTCTTATTTGCAGAAACTAATTTGTGTTGTTATTTTTTAATGGCACTGCCTACTTAAAAGAAAATATATATATAATTTATATATATATATATATATATATATATATATATATATATATATATATATATATATGTATATATATATATATATATATATATATATATATATATATATATATATATATATATATATATATATATATATATATATATATATATATAAACCATGGATAACGCATATCAATTTTGCTAAAAAAGTCCTCTTTTTCTGTGGAAATATTCATCTTTTCATGATTACATTTTAAATTTTCACCAATAAGCAGGTCAGTTAGTGAGTTTATCCATGTTAAAATGAACAGAGCATAATGTAGAGAGCATAAAAGAGATTTGATCAAAACACTACATATAAAGAACAGTATCTTGATAGAAATGTAGGGAGAAATCCGTATACATAACTGTAAGAAAAGTCCAAAGCTATAAATAGAACAGGCTCTTCCTCTGTGACTTGTAGGGTAGCTGGGGAATACAGATCAGATTGTACCCCAACTTGTGAAGCGTGGGTTAAATGTAGGACACCTTCAGGAACGCTCTAGTCATAGCATTGAAGAATGGCCGAGTGTTGAAGAATCGACCAGGGTGGTCCAACATTTTCATTATTGTTGAAGAGATTCATCTACCTTAGCAGCTTCATCCTTTTAGTTGATATTATATTCCCCATCTGTTGCATCCTAGTCCATTGAGACCAGTAATATTTAGGATACCCATGTAAATAATATGCCAATGAACACCATCATTTCAGGTACACTAGTAGAAAAGGCAATTCAAATATGAATCATCGTCATACACACAATGAAAATGAAGTCCCATAAAAGATAATGCCATTTGAAGCACTGCAGATTCTTGGGAGGAGCCTAGCCCAACAATTTCAAAATATTTCAACAATAAAATAAAATGCAAATGTGCAACATTTGGCACGTAATGAACCACTATTTACAGTCTATATGATCCTATTTCTTATTATAAAAGTATACCAATATTGAAAATTAACTAAATGGCACCATAAGGTGGCCTAAAATAACAATATCAAAAAATTTAACATACAACAATTAGTAATTTTATAAAAATGAAGCCCTATACACAACGAGTATATTTTCCTTTTTTACGAAACTAATACTCTTATAAAAAAGATATATTGCTAAATACAATGCATCGTCAGGCTATGTTAACCTGAAAGCAATCTCCAAATATTTACACAATATTAATAAATAATTCAATATGAATGTGTACCATGTGGACTATAATGAAGCCCTTTATATCCACTGCATATTTTCTATTTTTTTTTTTTTTGTTGAAAATGAAAGTTTGATTATATAAAATGGACTACAATGCACAGTATATCACTAGACTACCATGATATACAATATTTTAGAAACATTTCAGCTCTAAAAATCAATAATTTAATATTAGTGTGCACTCTGTGGATCATAATGAAGCCTTATTGGCTATGCTAAGTTCAGATATTCCTTCTTCTTTTAAATAAAAAGGTTATTTTCATAATAAAAAAGGTAATTAAAAAAACAAGTATCACTATGTTATAGGCTACTAATTTTTACAATTTTTAATCAAATACTAATAATTCATTGCAAATGCGCACTATGTAGGCCACAATGAAAGCCAGGTGTTTCCTTTTACTGTAGTCTGGGCATCTTTGCCAATCCCTGACAGCTGCGACTCTGTCCATCCTAAAACCTTTGACATGCTACGCCCACAAGCATCGGGTTTGGCCGCCCCTTAATTAGTCTGTACCTCAAAGTGGCTCACTTATCTAAAAAATAGATATTATATCACTGTTCCACTGTCCTAATAACCAGTATATGGATAAACTGCATATGCCAGCCCCTGGAGCCACTATTCGAGGTATCATAAATATTTACAATCTGTTCCAATATTATTATTGTTAAGTTGACATGAATCAGCTTTGAGAAAGTGGAAAAGCATTTTGTAATGATTTCACTAGACCCAGTTGTTTCCGTCAATGACAAGGATGGTTTCACAGATAGCGGTCAGCGTCTACTCTTGTAGTTTTGGCAAAATCCACTGCTTGTAAAACACAATTTCACTTAACTAATCTCAATCGTGGCGCTTTTTAGTACAATTATATATATATATATATATATATATATATATATATATATATATATATATATATATATATATATATATATATATATATATATATATATATATATATATATATATATCATTTTAAGTTTTCATAGACTGTCATAACTAATGGCAGAGTAGGCTATTAGTGAGCAGGAACAGTTCGGCAGATGTTGGTTCTAGTCAAGTTAAAGTGTCAGTAACTCATTTTGACTTTGTTTCTAATGTATTTACAAACAATAGAACACAAAATCATTAAGTACAAATTTGAAGTGTATTCTTACTGGTAGAAACATGTGAATATTATATAGGTTGCGGTCATTTGCACGGTAAAAGTTCCTATAATTGCACCCAGTACTTGATACTTGTCAGTTAAACAGGTGATGATATTATTGCAGACTAAACATAGTTATTTTTGTATAAAGTATACAGGAATTTGGAAATGCTATAGAAAATGAAGTCATAGGGTATACACATGGATTTCAGAGAAAATTATTCCTCAGAAATGTGTGTGAGAAAAAATAAAGCAATTAAGAATCTTATACAATGATTAATAGTGATTCATCAGTAATTCTGCATTTTGAAGTTAGAATATTATCATCAGTAATGAAATGTCACTGTTAAGTAGAAATATTCTAGAATACATACATGAATTAATCATTATTTTCTCATCAATTACCATATACATTATTATTTGATTACATAAATTAATTATGTAGATTAAGTTTACTCATTAGTATAGATGAAAGTCTAAGATTTGAAGATAAAGAGCTGGTTATTTTTTAAATAGTATAGTAAGTATTACATTTTCTTTCGTAAATATATCTGCGAAATTTCTTATCAACCTAATTTGTTTAAGGATATGAAGTTACCAATATAGATATTATAAAGTAAATAGTTTAAAACAGGACTAAGCCTGAACCAAAAATTCATGGATGGAAAAAAAGGTTATATAAAAACGTTAAAGCAAATACATATATTGCGCAAATCGCTGTAACTAATGAGTATATGGTATATAGAGAACTAGATTCTAAAGAAGGGAAATAAGAATATAAAAATTAGAGGGTTTTTCACTCACAGTCATAAAGAAACTGGAATAGATTTGTCCTCCCAGAGAGAGAGAGAGAGAGAGAGAGAGAGAGAGAGAGAGAGAGAGAGAGAGAGAGAGAGAGAGAGAGAATTATATTTCCTCACCGTTTCTCAACATGTTATGCATCTTGAAGCTTATCATCCCTCATCCCATTGAATATTATTACTGAATCGAATGAGAACGCATTAGCACCTAGCAACCATGTACCCATAACACCAACTACTTAATTTCCCATATTCAAAACCAAGCCCCTCCCACTCTCCCTACCAAGTTCCGTTTCCATTCACAAGAGAAGAGCCAGCAATATTCCTTTTGTAATAAGTAGAAATATCAATCACAAATCTCAGAACTTTGCCAATGAAGATTGTCAATATTTGACTGAAGTCGAAGGTCCAACTTGACCGTAAATGCATCTACTGAATAATTAGAATCACTCTATCAGGTTGTTAAACTGGATGACCGCCAAAATCCAATCACTTTCAACTTAGCCTATTTCTGACATATCGTGAAATCTTCATTAAAACTCTTCAATAATTTTTTTTTAGTTAATATGGTGAAATAAACAAACAAATTACCAGATATGAAAACATTATAGCATTTGCGGAAGTGAATATGTAAGTCCTTACAAAAACACTTTCCTTTTTCTTAATGTAATTGGACAGTCGTTTTTTCCATTTTCTAAAATATCACCAAGACAAATAATAATTTTTACGCTTTCACCATAAAAGTAGTATTGCACCGATAATGTAAGCCTAAATGAACGGTTAATCAACTTCCTTGGACGTAGGATGAATATATTTTTCATAATTCCAATAGGAAGGAAATTTAGTTCCCTATCAAAGAAAACTACATAATCATTCCCGTAAACTTTTTTCATTGATATAAATATCTGATTCATATGTTACAATTGAAATACACAGGTACTATTTATCAGTCTAGGTAAAAACACATTCGACAATGAAGCAATTGCACTTAGAAAAGGAAATGAAAATTCTTCATACCACTTATTTCATTACAAAAGAGCTATGAATCTAAGCCTCTTGAAAACCAAATAAATAAAACCTCACTCTGCTTTCCTTAGATCTTCCCTCTGATAAAGTTTAATTTAACATGCAGATTTAAAAGGCTGCAAATAAAAGAAAAATAAAATGCTATAGATCTATGTGGTTTCTTTCCCTTCAATGAAAGAGCACTTAAAAAAGAAATGTTGTTGCATTGTGGAACAAGAGCTTTTTTGATATTCACCACTCGCTATGTGTGCGTATTGCATGTTATCCATTCCTGAATTTTGAAAAACGTTATAAAAAATGAGTCTAGGGGTCATATATAAAAAACAAAACACGATTTAAGCGGGACATTTCTTGGACCCCATTTGTGAAAATTATTTGAGTGTTGTAAAATACTGTAAATACCTATATGAAAATTTAATACAGTTATTGTTAACGTTTTCACTCTATGATATTCTTTCACTGTTACTCTTTTACTATTTTCTTTGCTAATTCATTCATTAATGGCAAAGGACATTTTATTAGATGTTTCAAAATCAATTTTGTGTACCTGTGTACAATAACAGACATGGGGGCCTGTCCATGAGTATAAATTGTTATTTAATTTCAAATTTAAAAATTGCTCATGAATTAAATTCTCGTTAATTATAACAAATAGGCCGCACATCTGAGTTTTTCAACAAATTTTGCGAAGAACAATGAATTGGGAAGCTAAATATCAAGAAACCCTATTTAGTGAATATAGGAAAACACCTGGAGCTTAATGTTATAATTCAATGATGAAAGCATGTCTTAGTTCAACATTTGATGAAGATGACGTGTTACCTCAGGCTGTGTTAAATGAGATTGATAGTGAATCAGTGGATATATTTTCCTTAGACATAGAACATGAAAAACTGATAACACTGGTAGACCACAAGAAATTAAAGTTAAAAGCTGACCCTGAACGTAAACATTTAAAGGCTGAGGCAAGAAAAATGAGTTGGACACTCATGCACGAGAACGAAAAATAGGAGCTGGGTGAAAGAGATAAATTTTTGAAGCTAAAATAAAGGTTCATGAAAATAATGTTAAAATAGAGTTCGAACTTGAAAATATCAAACAGGCTACTTCTAATGATACACATAAATGGAAGTCAACTATTCTGAACAAAAATATAATTGCAGCTACTATTAATAAAATAATATTTTCATAAATATTTCGCCTGTTAGGAGAGAAAAGCTAAAAAATGTAAGTGACCAGCGGAAAATTGGGCTTACATGTTGCCAGGAGTGTTGTGTCGTAGGGCACAAAGTATTTACATCCATTCCTGAGGCTAGTGTTGATGATTACGGATTCATGAAAATGGTTATTTTACAGGTCTATGAACTATCACCTGAAGCTTATAGAATGAAGTTTAGGAACTGGACAAAGCAAGATATGCAGATGTATCAATTTAGTTGGGAACAATCGGAGTGATTTATTAAGGTGTAGGCTTTTGACTGTCTGGATGATTTTACGGGATTAAGGGAAATCCCTTTAATTGGGCAGTTTAAAATGTTTTTAGTGAGATTAGTAAGGTTCATTTGAATGAGAATAAGTTGTATACCATATGTTAAACAATTATCTGTGTGAAAGATTATGTAGTGAATCAGGAGTGAAGGTCATATGATAAAAAGTATAATACATCAAAAGACTTGAGGAACACTGATAAGCATACTGTTACAGATGCAGTATAGCAGAGGTCTAGTTCTGAATTTCACGTCATTTCCATAGCAATTCCACTAGTAGTAGCTCTGTAATGAGTAATTATTGTAAGAAACGTGGTCCTTAGGAGCCTAAGCGCTTCAAGTTGAAGAGGAAAGAAGATAAAATTTTGGTCTTTACTCTTTCAAAGTCTCGCTATAATCTCCTATAATTAGAGGGTAAGACCATAGATGATCACGTTTTTTTCTATTTATTTATTTATTTATTTATTTTTTTTTACAGGATGCTTGTGAGTTCCAGTGTTTTTTCCAGACCTGTGGATGATATTTTCCAACCTTATACTGCTATCGGTTTTATTAAAATGTATGATGGTTCGTCTCGCCCTGGTTATATAATGCAAGATACTGGTTGTTTTGAGGAAAGTTTTTCCTGAGACTGCCAATCCGTTTATTTGGGAGCATGTTCCTGTACGTGGTATTTCTGGTGACCATTTTAGCGCTCCCTTTCATCGTATGGATCTTCATTGTTATTGGATATCAGGGTCTGTTGTTATTTGAGTTGCTTCGGAGTTGCCTATAAATGGCGTTCAATTTCTGCTTGGTATTAACTTGGTAGATGAGAGACTTGATGGTTAACCAAAGATGGATAAAGATCCAAATGTTGATTAGGAGTTAGAGGTTTTCAGCTCTGATTTGTCTACCATGTTTTCTTTGAATGCTGAGAGTCATAAGAAGACACCAAGCTATAATTACACATGTGTTGGTTTTGTGATAATATTTCCTCTATTGTTTTTTCTACCAACTTACGTCGTGAAGAGGTGTTTGTATGTAATGTTATATTCACTAATGATTGTTCTACTGAACTATATCGTGAAGATATGTTAGTTCATGATACTGGTTCACCTATTGGCTGCTTTACCAATACGTGTGGTAATGAGAAGTTGGTTCCTGCTGTTTCTGATGTCGAATATTCTAACATCCTGTCTCGACAAGACATTTTGTTTTATGATATCAGGTCTTCTGCTTTGCTTACCTGTCCTTTGAAGACACATTAGTTTGTGATGGAGCGGTTACTGAGAGTTCTGATGACTTGTCTTCTGAACATACCTTAGTTTGTTATAATGTTTCTGTTGATGGTGATGTTAATTTGCCTCAGATTTTTTTTTTTTTTTTTTATTAAACAGTTTAATACATATTTGTTCAATTCCATTCATGTCTCAGGAATAACTGATACCTTTCCATTCAATTATTGCCGCGATCCTGAGTACCATTTAAAGTTTATTTTGGGTCAGAAGTTTGACAAAGCTTCTATCTAAATTGTTATCCCTGAGAGGTATAATATTTATGTCCTCAGCCTCCCTCACGAACAACCTAGAACCTATCACTTTGGAGTGTGTAAAACTTTGAGTTTTGATATCAAATATCTTCTTTAGCATGATGTTTGGCAGGATGTGGCTCAGTTTGGTTGTACTCGTCATTTGTGTGGGGGTCATGAGAAGTTCATTCAGACTTATTTGAAAGTCCTACTAAAGTCCATCTATGCATTTGATTGATAACTCTTTACATTCATGTCCTTTAGGATAATGCTAAACCCCAGACAAAATTAGGCATGGGTTCAGTATCTCTTTTGTATATTTTATACATGTTGAGAAGATAATTTTGAGTTTACTATATATATAAGGATTTTATTGACTGTTGGATCTTAAACTAGGCAGGATCAAGAAAAGACAGTCGGCGTTGTTTCGTATCTTCATTGCAACTGGTACACAGAGGAAGGAAATACAGATAGCCCGTGACGTGGACAATGACGTCACTTATGTGAGCGGAGCTTAGGTACTGCAAGCAGCCTCATCTTACATCTTACATCAAACTCCCAAAATATTACGAGGGTAATATTTTCAAAACTTATAAATGATAATATCAAAAGCAAATATGACAAACAAAATGTCATACTCTCTTAATGAAAAACATCAGACACGTAAGGTAAATCATAATCGTAATAATTAATAGTAACGTGAAAATGAGAGAGAGAGAGAGAGAGAGAGAGAGAGAGAGAGAGAGAGAGAGAGAGAGAGAGAGACATCGACAGCATTAACATATCCTCAAGTGAAACAATAATTACTTCAGCATTGCAAGATGTGCACTAAAATCGAGTCGTGAATGCAACACCAAGCTAGCTTGAAATCTCCTACAAAATATAATCTTGTAAATAGGAAATCAATGCACGTCTAAGTGCATTAAAATAAAACATTTCATAAATGCAAAATCAAAGCAGGGAAAAATTATACATAATTGCTCATCCAGGCCGGGGCCTCTCTCATCCTTGGAGGCCGTACCTCTGGCGCTGATGGAAGAAACTTAGGCTCATGATCACTTCGTCGTCAGTAGGAGTGGCTCCTCTTGTTTCATTAACGGGCAGTTCAGTGACCTTGAGGTGTCCTCTGTTCCTTATCGACGAACTCCCACCACCATCTAGTCTTACGATGTACAGTCTATGAGGTTGTTGCTCGACTATGATTCCCAGCCTATCCCAGGCCTTGGTCATCTGGTTATGAATCCTAACGTGCGTGCCTGGCTGTTAGGCCGTTAGCGTCCTGTCGCTGCCGCTTTCAATTATTTTCTCATTTTTCTCTGCTACTTGAAGATCTTCTTTTCTAATGGATTTTCTCCAGTGTTGGTCTATCATACGGTTGAGTTTTGCAGTCGGTATATCATACCGTAACCGTCTCCAAGTTGCCAGTTGCACCGGAGATTAATCTATACCCTTTAAGGGTGTGTTCAGGTATTGTAGCATGGCCAATGATACCTTGTCATTATCGAGGCATCCAGTCCTGCTAATACTTGTTCTAATTATCCTTTTCACAGACTTATCTGCGACATCGACTCTCCCATTTGACTGTGGGCCGATGATAGGCGTATGCCAACTCTCCATCTCCTGTAGAAGGTCATCATCTCTTTCCTCACCAGGTTGGTGCCGCCATCTGTAGACAATTGTTCGGGTGCTCCAAATCCAGTGAAGTAATGCCTAAGTTTTGTCATGACCTTTGCAGACGAGGTGCCATTGGGGAAGTGGGCTATTTTTAGCCAGCTTGTAAGCCTGTCACAATATGCCATATACATGTGTCCTTCGAGTCCATAACAGTCTGTTGGAATGGATACTCTGGGGCAGGGGTCATTTTCATGACTTCGGAAGGAAGTGATGGCACGTGGGCGTCGCACGATGTACATCGTGAACGATGATACTGGAGGTCACCCTCGATGCCCGGCCAATAGACTGAATGTCCCGCTCTACTCAACATTGTATCTAGGCCTTGATGTCCAGCATGGAGGTTGGCGGTTATCTGATTACGGAGCCCTTCGGGAATGACAAAGTAGATGTAGTTGTTGTTGAAGCAGTATGTGACCAGGTTGCCAGATATAGAAAGACGTTCTCTGATTCCGTAGAAGGGCCTCAAATATGCAATTTCTTGAGATTTTTTTGGGTTCCAATCCCCAGCGACTAGTAGCTGATATGCTGGGTCGTCCAGGGCTGCCTCTTCAACAGTTTTCTTGTCTATAGTGCACTGCTCCTGTCGGTTTTCTGTGATTGCTGATACCATAGCAATCATTAATTCTTCGATGAAATTCGCATCCTGTCAATCTGGCGCCGTCCTCAGGCTAGGAAAACGAGAGAGGAAGTCAGCAGTATGATTTCTTTTGCATCGTAGGTATTTAACATGTAAATTATGCAATAATGTTTTCTCCTTCAATCTAAACAGTCTGGGGTTAGTAATATTGCTGAGACTTCTATTGCCTAGTAACTTGACTAAAGGGCGGTGTTACGTGACACTGGTTAAATTCGGGGAGCCCAATAAGAATAACCGTGCCTTTTTTAAGCACCAGGCCACTGCAAGGGCTTCCCCCTCCACAGCTGCATACCCAGACTCGGTGGGCGTGAGGAACCGACTGCCACAAAGCGCTATTCTCCAACCATCTTTCCAACAGAAGGGGGTTTCGACGGAGGTACAACTGCAATATTGATGGAGGATGACAAAGCCCACCCCCTCCTTACTCCAGTCAGTGACTGCAACAGTCGACCGAAGCTTATCATAGTAGGCGAGGCCATCCTTGGCAAACATGCAGATGATGTTTTGCACCTGACGAAACTTTTCCTGAAGGTGCTCATCCCAATAGACCTCTTTGTCTGAGGGCTTCTTCAGCAGGTCTCTAAAGTGGGTCATGATAGGCGCTGTTGTCAGGAAGGGGGCCAGCTGATTGACAAAACCATACCATGACCTGATGTCGGATATTGTAGGCTTTTGAGGCATAGAAAAACTTTTGATGGCAGATAAACAATCTTCTAAAGGCTTGAAATAGTCCCAATCGACGTTGAATCCGACAAATTCCACTTCTTTCTTGCAGAACTTGAATTTTTCTGGTTTCAAAGTGATGCCCTTGTATGCACAGATTGCGAGGAAGTCGTACACATGCCAAAAGGCGCTTTCTACGGTCGAATCATACAGAAGTATGTCGTCCACACACTTGAACTTCCTGGGTACTTCTTCAATGGCATCATCAAAACGCAGTGTATTTGAGTCGGAGGCAGAACACTGTCCCATTGATGTCCTTCGGTATTGGTACCTGCCCCGAGGTGTCATAAATGTGGTTAGGGGTATGCTCTCCATGTCCAGTTCTACCTGTTAAAATCCTCAATAGGCGTATGCCACAGTCTTGCATGAGCAAAGGGGAATGCTGGATACCATATAGAAGGGCGTAGGAATATGGTGCATCTCCCTTCTACAACTTGCATTGAGTTTTTGGTAGTCGACCGTACGTCTTGCTTACCCCGTTTTCTTGGCCACGACCACCATACATGAACACTATTCTGTGGTCTCTCCAGGGGGAGCTCTTTGTAAGACCCCTCTCTTGATGTCCTCCTCCAACTGGGCTTTCACCTCCTTTTCCCAGTGCCTAGGTACTGACGCAGGGGTGTGGCCACCGTAAGGAACTGCGTCAGGTAATAAGTGGATACGGTGGGGTTCCCCATCCATTACTTGGAGGGGTTCTCTCTCGGTGTTGAAATTCATACTTGAAAAATGGACTAATAACCAGTTTTCTAATCTGGTAATATTCTCCTCACTAGGGGGAAACGGAATGGCTGACGGTCTAACGGGTTGATCGCTTGCTTCAGCTAATGTAAGGGTTGCACTTGCTGCTGTGGGGGCAGAGTCTGTGAAGGGAGCGTGGTTAGGAAACGTTTCTGGCACAAGACCAAGTTTCTTGCAAACATCCAGGGATAAATAAAAATCAATGGAGGACTTTACAAAGTATACTTCTTGAGTTGTATGCCTCCCCTTGTATTCTATGGTTCAAGAGGTCGAACCTAAACACTTCAGATGCAGGTTGGCTAAGTCTCGCAATCTTCCTTTTAACCTCAGCTTAGCTGGTTTTATGTTCAACGTTGCAAGAATAGCGGGTTCCGCAACACAAACATGGGCACCAGTGTCCGGCACCGCTCGGACACATGACCACTCTCACAAGCTGGCCAAGCATACATCGACACGAATACTGGGTTTTGAGGACGACCCATTCCGCAACCTTACCTCTGCTGCCATGACAACTGCAATCAGTGCACCCGCTATGTCCGACTCCACTGCCAGATCACTAACGTCATTCCTGGCACTTCGCCCTCTGCAACACTTCTTCAGGTGACCGGTTTTACCACACCCATAACATGTCGTTTTTCTTGCGTGACATGAAGAATACCCAGGGGTATGAGGAGTACCACAATTACCACAAGGATGTGATTATACTTTTACAGAGGTATTCCTGTCACAATTAGCAAGGGCAGCTGCCACCTCCACCTCGTGTTCCTCCTCGAACCCACCGACAGCAGCTGCTCTAAGGGAGCTGCTAAGCCATACCCCATTACGAAGGGCGTCGCCACGGGAGGCCTCGAATGCACTGGACATGACTGAGGGAATCGATATCACGGATATTATTGCATAATTGAAACACTTGCCTTTTGAGCACTTTATCACTTAGGCCTACCATGAGCTTGCGCAAAAGCATATATTCAAATAGATCATGATTGTAACTAGGATCATGTGAATGCACAATCAATAGCCTTTTGCGTACACTTGATAAAATAATCATTGAAGGATTCACTAGGGTCTTGGGCCAAACAAAAAAACTCGAGCCACTGCACCACTTGGTTAGAAGCTTTCACTACCATTTGCTTAACCACATTGAATGCCCCTTCAGTAGACAGGGCACTCCACTGGGCGTTGGTATACCTAGAATCGAGGGCACATTGCAATATCGGAACACAATGCAGCCTTATATGGTGAACTGCCTCGTTAGGCTTCAACTTACAAAGTTGCACCCAATACTTCATTGACCATCTCCAAGACCTGAAGGCTGCTGGGGACACCTCAGCCTTGCATTTTTTCCGGAGCTGCAGACGAAGGGATCCTTGGTTGGGGGACATTGGTACCCCAGAGTGACTATGCTGTTATCTCAGCCTGAAGATTCTGGATGGCTTGTTGCTGGGTTTGTAACACGTGGTGAGCCTACAGCATGAAAGCCGGCGATATCCTGACGCCGGTTCCAGAGCTTCCGGTCCTTGCGATCCTGCCCCTAGGGGATGCAAATGAGGGTCGTCTCGACGGTGATACCAGGCTGTGCCACGGTTATTACTGTAGGTCCTCTTTTAATTTTTATTCACCGCGCCATTATGGATCTTAAACTAGGTAGGATCAAGAAATGACAGTCAGCGTTGTTTCGTATCTTCATTGTAACTGATACACAGCGGAAGGAAATACAGATAGCCCGTGACGTGGACAATGACATCACTTATATCTTACATTGACACTTTGAGATTATCTGTATACTTAGATTTCTAACTTAAAATATGTGATATTTTTGTTTTTCATCGTAATGGAATCATACTTGTCATCATGTATTATAAGATAATTTTGTTTTGTATTTGTAAAATATCATTAGTTAAGGACAACCGAGTTTTTGGTAGGAAGTTGTGTTTGTTATATGCAGATTTGAATTTATGCATATTGTGTTATGAATTAGAACATATGAGGAAGGCTAATTTTACATGTTAAATGTTAACGTGAAGAGAAATAAAATGTCAAGAGGAGACACGAGGACAACCAATCGTGCCACAACATTGTCTAAAGATATACGTTGAGGCCTTTGGAAAAGTTGATCTCTCATCTGCTCCAATTATATATTTTATTTCTTATCAATCTTTGTAATTCTCACTATGTTGTTATGCAATCCTTTTCTGAAAATTTCCTTACATATCCCTCTTTCACCGGAAAAGTATTTTTCCTAATCATATAATTTTTCCAACTATCAAATGGTTGCCTTATCCACTCGTCTATTTCTGGACTCTTCCTTCCATTAACTGCTTATCATGAATATAATGAATCTTTCCGCCTTTGTCCTTTTCGCCATTAGCGATTATTTATTATTATTTTCTTTTTTTTTAAGTATTTCGCGCTTCTCAAAAGCTCATATTTTCATTAAGCATGAATAAGCTGTCTTTTATTTAATTACGTTCGCCTGTTTTTCTTTTTCTCTCTCTCTTTACTTTTTCGTACAGACTTCCTCTCCACCTTTAAATAATCCATGTAGTACTTTGTAGTTAATTGTT
Source organism: Palaemon carinicauda (assembly GCF_036898095.1). NCBI lineage: Eukaryota > Metazoa > Arthropoda > Malacostraca > Decapoda > Palaemonidae > Palaemon > Palaemon carinicauda. The sequence continues at coordinate 45,106,717 of NC_090760.1, read as the reverse complement.
GATCCATTTCCTTCTCAGAAGCACCTTTCTATTAGATCTTGTATTCCATTAAAGATTAGGTTATATACTTAGACGGAAAAATATTGAAATTTCCAGTGTTTCAATAAAAGAAAAGACGAAAAGAGATTGAATTCTAAGATACGAAGGAAATTCCTTCCTTAGACAATCTGCTGGTAACAAAGAAACAGTATCTTTGCTTTTTTTTTTTGTCCAAATGTGTTATTATCAGAATTTTTTCTGGTATAAAATTCTTGTGACTTTAAGAAACAATATTTATATAACGCTGTATAAGGAAAGTCATAGAAGCTGTGTTAATGTGTATATTATCATTAGCCTTGTTCCGGAATAACTGGGCTTTTTATATCAATAAAGTTCTATATATGTGAGCAAAAACTTTTAAAAAAGGCCAATGATTTATGCTTTGATGAAAAACTTAAACCAACATTTTTTTTTTTTTAAACTTTTATTATTGTTTCCGTTTAAGGTGATAATTAGTTAGTTTAAAGTTGAATATCACTAAAATAAATTTTACTGCAGTATTTACTTTAATCATGAATCATTAAATACTGAGGGGAAAAGTCTGTATAATTAGATGAAAGTAAATAGATTCAGGAATGAAAATCTAGTAGAAAAATAAGTGAACAGGTGTACAATAAAAGCAAAACTTTTTCAATGACTCTGAGGTATAAAGTGAATGTTCAAAAGAAGAATTGTCTCATTGGGAAACATTTATAGTACTTTATTTACCGGTAAATCTGCCCCTCTTCTTCTTATTTTCCCCTGTTCCTAACTTAGCAATCATATAAAGATGAACAAATGATAGCCGACGTCATAGCAGGTGTCTAGAAAGAAGTCGTCGTCTCATTCTCTATTTCTTCAAAAATAGGGATATTGATGTCAAACTACAAAGCATATCAATTGTTTTATTTAGAGACAATTCAAAATAGGCCTCACAATGTAATGTAACTTTTTTCCCATTATGAAGGACTTTCGTTAGTCAAATTATAGACGTATATCTGCAGTGTATCTCACCTCCCTAACTATGGCCAAATTGACTGGCTTCATGGTACCATTACTAATTTCACACGGAAAAAGCTACAAAACTTTTACTCGTAGCCTTAATAGTCTGTAAAAGTTTATGAATATTACTGGCAGTGCTAAAATTTGCCCTGAATGAAATGAAATCTCGAAGACCAAGGAAGACACACACACACACAAATGATGATTCAATGTTCTTTGCCATTAAAAATCATTATAACTTTAGAACCTGGCTCAGAGGCTCTTTAACCCAATCAATCCACCTAACATTCAGTATTTGAATCGTTCTCCTTATACATATGAAACATCACGAGTATGTTACTATACATCTTGACATTTAAATGGGAAAGGTTCAAGAATATCTCGTTAGGTGGCCAAAATACATCCGTCATCTATTTTATTGACTCTAATAGGTAAAGAAATTGTCTTTCTGACACACGGTATTCAATTCCAAAATTAAAAATAATATAATTCTTCTTAAAAATTGTATCATATAGATTTGG
>NC_090760.1:45095176-45100176 GCF_036898095.1 Palaemon carinicauda | reverse complement strand
TGTAGAAGTTTCCACCACTTCTTTGCCTGGCTTGACCGAAAAACTTTTCCAAGGCTTCATCCGCGAATATAGCAGGAAGAACGTAGTCAAAGTCTTTTTCTGCCAGAAGCAATTTGGCAGCAGCCACATTATTACGTGTAGACACAATGAATGCTTCAGCAGTTTGCTTAGTTAACTTCAGCTTATGACCACTACCTCCTTGCCATGTGCAGGTCGATATAATTAGGTAGGCGTCCTCCAACTTAGTGAAAGATGTACAGTCTGCTGTCCAAGGCTGTCTGGATTCGTCACGTAGATGTCTAGCTGAGAAACGGTCTTTCACATTCATCATCTTGAACCACTCACTCATTGTCTGGGTGAGAATGATGTTGCCTTCGCTGATGCCCAATGAATCCTTGAAGGTCTGTAACCCTGGAACGGTAAAGTGGGTCGTTTGCGACCCCGAGCGTAAAAAAAAAACAGGTTTTTCTCACGTGACTCACCCCCGTGACTGAATTTGTGGTGATCGACCTGCAGTAGGTGTCTCGCCTACACGCTCTAGTAGTGTCCAGATGTGCATTGCTGTAGCTGTACTCCTTCCCCGATTTCTGAGATGCGTCGGGGTCGAGCGCGACCGAGTTTACCCTTTTAAGGTAATTTGCATAATTATCAAAGTTATTACGTATTATGAAATTGTCGTAGAATGGTGCAACTTGTATAGGTTATCAGTTGTGGAAAGTCTTGGTGGATTGTTTGGCTACCATGTGCATGATTTTTTTTTTAGTTAAAATGTCGTTCATCAGCACGAGGACCCTTTTACCGCGAGTGCCCCTTTTTCATTTTTTTTTTCATTTTTTTTGCCAAGTCATTTTTCCGTAAGATATTGCCAAATAGTGTCGTAAAACTTTTGCTTTTTTAGTGTTGGAAAGTGTGTCTATATGATCTGGCTACCCATGCGTGACTTTGTTTTTGTCAGATACGACGTAGTTATTGGTATATTGGGTATTTGACTGCGGTTGCCAATTTCTGTTTTTTTTTCAATATTTGTAAAAATTTACTACGTAGTAAGGAATTGCCGTATATTATTGATTTTTTTTTCATGTTTATGTGTTAGAAAGTGTGCCTTGATGGTTGGGCTAACACGTGCATGTCTTTTTTTTTATCTGAGATGCCGTATATTAGAATGTTGGGCATTTTACCGCGAGTGCCCCTTTTTCATTTTTTTAAATTTTTTTTTCAAGTCATTTTTTCGTAAGATATTGCCAAATAGTGTCGTAAAACTTTTGCTTTTTTAGTGTTGGAAAGTGTGTCTTAGATGATCTGGCTACCCATGCGTGACTTTGTTTTTGTCACATACGACGTAGTTATTGGTATATTGGGTATTTAACTGCGGTTGCCAATTTCTGTTTTTTTTTCAATATTTGTGAAAATTTACTACGTAGTAAGGAATTGCCGTATATTATTGATTTTTTTTCCATGTTTATGTGTTAGAAAGTGTGCCCTGATAGTTGGGCTAACACGTGCATGTCTTTTTTTTTATCTGAGATGCCGTATATTAGAATGTTGGGCATTTTTCCGCGAGTGCCCCTTTTATTTGTTTTGCATTTTTTTTGCTTAGTCATGTTACCGTAAGGAATTGGCAAGTAGTGTCGCAAAACTTATATTTTTATAGTGTTGGAAAGTGTTTCTAGATGATCTGGCTACCCATGCCTATTTTTTTTAGCCAGATATAGCGTATATATAGGTATGTGTTCGATTTTCCTGTGATTGCCATATTTTGGGTTTTTTTCCCATTTCTTTCTAAATTACTACGTACTAAGGAACTATCACAGAGTAATTATTAATTTAGATGTTTATTTGTCGGAAAATGTGCCTTGATGGTTTGCCTAGCACGTGGCTGATATTTTATTTTCTGAAATGCATATAATAAAATGTTGGCCATTTTTCAGCGAGTGCCCCTTTTTATTTGTTTTTCTTTTTTTTACTTAGTCATGTTACCGTAAGGAATTGGCAAGAAGTGTCGCAAAACTTATATTTTATAGTGTTGGAAAGTGTTTCTAGATGATCTGGCTACCCATGCCTATCTTTATTTTTAGCCAGATATGGCGTATATATAGGTATGTGTTCGATTTTCCTGTGATTGCCATTTTTTCGTTTTTTCCCATTTCTTTCAAAATTACTACGTACTAAGGAACTATCACAGAGTAATGAATGATTCATTTATATGTTTATTTGTCGGAAAATGTGCCTTGATGGTTTGCTTAGCACGTGGCTGAAACTTTTTTTTTCTGAAATGCCGTATATTAGAAGGGCCATTTTTCCGCGAGTGCCCCTTTTTATTTGTTTTGCATTTTTTTGCTTAGTCATGTTACCGTAAGGAATTGGCAAGTAGTGTCGCAAAACTTATAATTTTATAGTGTTAGAAAGTGTTTCTAGATGATCTTGCTACCCATGCCTATCTTTTTTTTAACCAGATATGGCGTATATATAGGTATGTGTTCGATTTTCCTGTGATTGCCATTTTTTTGTTTTTTCCCATTTCTTTCAAAATTACTACGTACTAAGGAACTATCACAGAGTAATGATTCATTTAGATGTTTATTTGTCGGAAAATGTGCCTTGATGGTTTGCCTAGTACGTGGCTGAAATTTTTTTTTCTGAAATGCTGTATATTAGAATGTTGACCATTTTTCCGCGAGTGCCACTTTTTATTTGTTTTGCATTTTTTTGCTTAGTCATGTTACCGTAAGGAATTGGCAAGTAGTGTCGCAAAACTTGTATTTTTATAGTATTGGAAAGTGTTTCTAGATGATACTGGCTACCCATGCCTATCTTTATTTTTAGCCAGATATGGCGTATATATAGGTATGTGTTCGATTTTCCTGCGATTGCCACTTTTTCGTTTTTTCCCATTTCTTTCAAAATTACTGCGCACTAAGGAACTATAACAGAGTAATGATTCCTCTAGATGTTTATTTGTCGGAAAATTTTGTTTTACTTCTTTTTTGATTGAATATCATCAATTTTTTTTAGCTAAAATATTATATTGATTTAAATTTTTTTTTTCGATTTTATTTCCCTTCAAAATTTTTTTTGGGGTCAGAATTTTAATTTTATAGTCGTAAAATAATCTACAATTATCCAGCAACCCACCATACAATTTTTATGCATATCCAAGAATAATTACATTAGTAAATAACACCTTGAAATTGACGTACCCTTCCTACATTTCAAGTGGCAGATTAGGGAGTCTGAGTCAGTGTGGTTGGCGGCCCTTTTTTGGACATATCCGAAGCGTAAGTTGCCCTATCTATATATATTCTTGTTCCCTATAGATTTTGTGATATTTTGGTATGTTTTTACCTGCATAAATATCATATTATATATTAAATATATGTATTTTTTTACGAAATTTCTAAGTACTCAAAAAATACCTTTAGATATGGCCCCTGATATAAATATAATTTACAAAATAATGAAGATTTTTTTTACATATTTCTATTTTAGGATAACATATGTTTATTCCCTAAAAAAAATAGCCACTTCCTATTTCATTTGGGTACCCAAAAAAATTCATGAAATTTGGACAAATTTTTTTGGCCAGAAAAAGTTACCCTTTTTTTCTCATTTCAGATCTTCACCTCCATGGGTCTGACTTCATCCAAAATGCATCAAGATGTGTCCTAAACATTCAAGAATCAATTCTTAAAAGGATTTGTGTATATATGTATAAACTTTTTTTTATGAATTTTTATGTAAGGACTTTTTCTTCTCTACTTAATTTATTAAAATATTCATAATAAATAGTTTTTCTGCAGATGAGTAGTATTTATCTTTACAGTTGTTTTCAGCATTCTTTGAAGTTTTTTTTTTTGGCAAAAGAAAAAAGGAGGTTACTGCAAAAACTGATTTTTCAAGAATTTTTTTTGGCGTCAGGGTCGCTCGCGTCCGAGTATACCCTTAAAGGGTTGTCAGAGGAGCGTACCTATCCAGGGTTAAGGTAGCGACAGTCTTGTCATTGAACACCTGACATACTAAGGGTACGCTCTGGCGTTGAAGGGGTTTGGGGAAAACAGCGGTGTGCGTCAGCTTGGTTAAGCGAATAGGAGTAGCTCGGTCGATCTCATAAAGCTTCCAAATATCACTCCAGTAAGCTTTGTACTCATTGCCATGTACAAGAAATGAGAGTGTCTGGCCATCAGCAGTAATGCAGTTGTTACGAACATTTTTGAAGATGTGCACGTAATCGTACACTAAGAACATAGATTGCTCTTGACTGGATAGCACTTGACAACTTCCAGGTCCTCCAAGTTTCGAATAAACACTGCGATTGGTATTGCAATTGTCACATATCAAAGAAATCACAGTACCCGCCAGCACCAACTACAGCTGAGGCAGCTTCAGTAAGAAGTTCACTCAGCTTATCGACAGCTAGCTTTTTGCAGGGTAAAACGCGTAGAATATAGCGTGGACCACCAAAATGGCAGGCAACTTCAACAACCATAGCATGTGAAGCAAGCATTTCATGGTCACTACCCCGCTGCAACGTTTGGAGCATATCCTAGAACATGTCCTCCAGAAAATCGCAATGTCTCGATCAGCTTTACTTCATCAAACATTAGATTCACCAAACGCTGCTGCGGCTTAAGCTGGTCGAATAACGTTTTGAGGTTGGAGTCCTGCAGACTACTAGAAAGCCCCTCTATTATCTTTTTTTGTTGATGGTAGAATGATTAAGCCAGATCGACGAATCATTTTGTATGCACTGGGTGATATGTTGAGAAGCTGCATTGCAAATATCAGTGTCGGTATGAAATCGACGACCATCAGGAGGTTTGAAATCAAGCCGCAGCTGTGACAGATTGAAGGTTAAATGAGGAAGCTCGTGTGCCTCAGTCATTTTGCAGAGGTGGCTTATTATATACTGAAGACTTTACTGGCTTGTGTACTCAGAGGTGTTTACCTGTTCAGTTATGGCTCTAATCTGGGACCATTTGAGAGCAAGCTGTTCTTTTGCAAAG
>NC_090760.1:45049631-45092176 GCF_036898095.1 Palaemon carinicauda | reverse complement strand
TTATATATATATATACTATAATTATAATAAATATGAATATAGTATATATTATATATATATATATATATATATATATATATAATATATATATATATATATATATATATATATATTTAATTATAATATATATATATATATATATTATATATATATATATATATAATATAATATATATATAATATATATATATATTAATATATATATATATATATATATATATATATATATATAAATTATATATTTATATATATATATATATATATATATATAATATATATATATATAATATATATAATATATATATATATATAATATATATATATTTATTATATATATATATATATATATATAATTATATATATATATATATATATATGATATATATATATATATATAAATATATATATATATATATATATATATATATTTATATATATATATATATATATATATATATATATATATATATATATATATATATATTATATATATATATATATATATATATTGTAGTATATATATATACATAGATATATATATATATATATATATATTTATATATTATATATATATATATATATACTATATATATATATATTATATATATATATATATATATTATATATATATAAAGTATTATATATATATATGTATATATATATATATATATATATATATATATATATATATATATATATATATATATATATATATATATATATATATATATATATGTGTGTGTGTGTGTGTGTGTGTGTGTGTGTGTGTGTCGCGCGGTGTGCGTGTGTGTCTGGGTGCGCACATTGGCACATAAGCATTCATTGAAAAGAGTTCTATTTTAATCAAGTCGGGGACTTGTATCACTACCTTATTCATAAAGTTGAGATCATTATCAGTTATCAAAATTTTCGGGCAACCAAACCTAGTAACGAAAGAGGCATAGCGCGTGGCTAGTGAATTTGCTGATTTATCCAACATAGCCTATGTATGACTGTAACGAGTAGATACATCCTCAAATACACATATATACTAATGTTTTGTTTTACAAGTAGGAAATTGTCTTACTACATCGATATGCTCCCTTTAGAATTTAAAGGAATCACAGGCCCTTTTCTGGCTTATGGTACAGTGTTTTTATTTTCTTTTAAACACTTACAGTCATGACAACATTTTTTATAATTTTCTATAGATTCTTTCCAATCCTATCCATAAAAAGGATTCGCGTGCTCGCTTCAATATTCTGTCAATTCCCAAATGCCTTGCTAATGGATTTGCATGTAAATTGTGGATGCTCGATTAATTAAGGGAAGAACTACCGGTGCAAAAAATTTTGTTCCCCTTTTCTTATAAGCACAATATAAGATAGCATTTTCTATAAAAAAAATATCACGAGGCACATTCAGAAATTATGGATAAATCTCTGATTCCCCTTTGATCACTCCTCCCACTCTTTCTATCCATTCCTCTTTTTTCTGTTCCTCACGCACTTCCTTTATGTCCCAATCTCTTAAGTCAGTCACACCTGCATCACCAGGGCACTCATTCTGGACACCCCTAGTCATGACCTCGGCCACCAACACAAATTCTCTCTCTCTCTCTCTCTCTCTCTCTCTCTCTCTCTCTCTCTCTCTCTCCTCTCTCTCTCTCTCTCTCTCTCTCTCTCGCTCGTGGATCTCATTTTCTGATTGCTCCTCGTGTGAATTCACACACCATTTTCTATTTTGATGAGGACCCTCTATATTTGGGGTTCGTTCTTCATTCCTATTTTATACCCGAGTTGTTACTCCTATTACTGTACCTGTAGAGAGGGCTTGAGCTACCTTGTTAGCTTTACCTTCTATGTGGTCAAACCCTTTTATCTTAAACACTAACAATCTTCCAATCCATCTCGCGAGTCTAGACGTCAAGTCTCCTTTGTTAAAATAAATCATGCAAGGGGCAATGATCACTTTACAACTCAATCGGCTGACCTAATAAAAAGAACATATGCCTCTCTAGAACCCAAGGAGTAGCCTTTGCCTCTCAATCGAATGTACTATAATTCTTTTTTGCCCCTTTTATTGCCCTCTAAGCAAAATAAATGGGTTGCTCTCTATCTTCGTCGTCTCCTTAAGAAATAACACGACCAATAGCTAGGCAACTCGTACCTGTTATCACTAAATAAGGGTGATCAAATCTAGGATATGTGAGGACTCGTTAAGGCAGCTCGTTAAGGCAGCTTTCAAATGGTAAAAATATCTTTCTTCTTCCACTCCCCAATTTATCACTTTTTGTTTCTTTGAAGCTTCTAAGGGTCTCGCTATCTCTCCAAAAAGTCTTAGGAATTTACGGTAATACCCAGCGAGCCCAACTACTTCCTTAGGGGTACGTGGCCTATGAAAATCTCTACTAGCTTTTACTTTACTGGGGCTGGGTTGGATACCTTCTGAGGTAATTACATTACCTATAATTTCGACCTGTTTACAGAAAATTTGCACTTGATAAATTTATTTATATGCTGTTCCAGCACTATGGTTTTAAAACACTGCGAATATTGCTATTATGTACTATGGCCCCTTTCCCTGTAATTATTATATTGTCTAAGTACACAAGAACAATATGGCCAACTAAGGGAGACAACACCACCATCATTACTTTAGAAAAATGACTTAGAGCAGTTTTAACACTGAAAGGGTATAAAAGCCTAAATACGGTAAGAAACAGAAAGGGAAAACTTTATATGTTGAAATAATTCATTTATTTTACTAATTATTGTTTAAACATTTTTTTTTGTATCATGTACATAAATACTTGGTTAACAGTTTCATTGCTAATTGTATACAGATAAATCATTGATTTATTAGAGTATATTTACCAAATTTAAGGATACAAGGGTAAAGTAAAGTTTCAACAACTGAAAATCAGTTAACTATCCAAAAAACTTTTTCTATGCAAATGTGTAAAAACACAATCGTTTCTTTTCACTCTATCTTTGATAACTTTTTCTAAAGATAGACATAGTTATATTCATGATATAATAATTAATAATACATTTGTATTAAGGATTTATTTTCACCTTTTAGAACCTTGTTTATATTCATGCAACTAAATATTCTTTACATCATTATCCAAAAGCAATAGCCATAAATGCATGGAAAGAGTTGACATTTTCAAACCAGTTAATGATTTCGGCTGAGTATAAAAAACACAACCACAGAAGAACAGAGGTATAAGAGCTCTTTAAAGATGACTTCTATAAATAGATCTGGAAACACGATGGAAAATTGCAAACTAACAGTACATTAATTTGAAGCAACATTCCAATATTACGCCAAAGCGAAAAGATGATAATTATTATATCTTAGAAGGCCTAAAATTTTAGGTATTTAATATAGATATCCATAAGGATAATAAAAAAAATAAATTTAATTAAACATAGATAGGAGAAGTTGGATATCATACCGGCAAATTATACCACTGCGAGAAATATATAATATATATATATATATATATATATATATATATATATATATATATATATATATATATATATATATATATATATATATATATATATATATATTATATATATATATGTATATATATATATATATATATATATATATATATATATATATATATATATATATATATATATATATATATATATATATATATATATATATATGTATATATATAATATGTTATGGTCATGGAAGAGCCTTTGATTTAAGAGGAATTTGGTGAAGAAAATAAAATTATTTTCCGATGACTATATTTATTATTTCAGATATTTAAAAATGCTTTGGGAATTCTTGCCTTTATTATCCATAATAAAGTAGATGTTACATTAATGTAATAAAAAAAATTTTCAGTTATAATTAACAGTTCAGTTTTAATATCAAAATACTGAAGTAGATAGTAGTTACGGCTGAATTTAAACATCGGCTCTTTCTTCTGTACAATATTGCACCTACAAAGGAAAAATAATGATATTTTTATTTGGAGTGAACAAGAATTAAATCTGGGGAAAAGTTATGAGATGACAGATTCTAACTATTTTGCCAAAGAAGGAAATCAAATAGAATCGAGGAAAGGTATGATGGAAGTTTTTGGATTTAGAAATAAGAAATGGTTGGTAGCAGGGAACAAAGAGCGGATAGAATGGTCATGACAGCTAGCTTATATGGAAGAAAAAACATATCAGGAAACTTACAGTTGGAAACAATACAATAAAAATGATTGAAGAGATAGTATTTATAACAAATTTAGAAAACTATGGAAATTAAGAATCAATTAGTGTGAACCATTAAAACAAGTAGTTCTGAAGCAATACAAACATTAATGTTACCAAAATGACAACAAAGAAGAGAATTGACTGACCAAGGGACACAAATAGAGGCATTTTTACTTTGATCTTGCATAAAAAAGGAATTAATTCTGGACATATATGAGTAATGGGAACAAAAGAATCTGATTCGAAAAGCATTATCAGCAAATCATAGACGAAAGAGGTTCAGTTTTGTTGTATGTTCAAGGGATACTAGAGGTTTGGAAGATTGCAGGAAAAAAAAAAAAAAAAAAAAAAAAAAAGATCACGGAGTGATAAAAAGCCATGGAAGAAGTATGGATAAACTCGAAAACAAATCAGGAGAGGAAAACTTGCTGAAGAGGATTTGTCTCTTCCCATAGTATTATGTTTTCTATCAAGTTTGCTAGCAGAATTTAAAAATTTCTTTCCGAAGCAGGTCTTCTGAAAATGTTTTAGCTCTTATAAGGACATTTTCGCAAAATGGTTTTTAAATTAACTGAGCTTTTATTCTTTATTTATAATAAAAGAAAACTAAAATTAAATGAATCATTCTGCTAACTGTCATAATATTTTTTTTTTTCGGCTGGAGGTTAAGCTGGCCGTAATCCTCCTGGAAACTCTGTTTTGTTTATTTACTTTATACACCTGCTTTTAATATTCACATATTTAACTGAGGGACTTTAATATATAATTTTGTACAATACAGTGTCAGTTCACGACTTTGTGTATAGGGAACTAAATTAATATTATTTAGAAGAGTATTGAATCTAGAGGAGGTTTCTATCAGCAGATTCTTTCGTTAGGCTTTGGGTAACATCACTTCTCGAACAGAGGAGCATAAAAGATTGTCTGAGAAGCTGTTGACCGTCATTCATGAAAGATATAATTTGACTGAGTGTGTGTGTATGTCAAACTCTGATAGCGATATTGCAATAAACGCAATGAGATAAAAACAAGTATTTTATTAATCCAATCCATCAGGAACGAGTCATATTTGAGGACAGTGTGTGGGGTAGTAAGTTAAACGAAAACTACTTGGTAATGATGCCAGCGAATATTGAGCATTATTCCGTTACCTAACAACAAGTTGCCATACCAATCAGAAGAAGAGGAAAATTGTGTCCATGGTGTAGTTGAGATAAAACGGTATTTATGATGAAGAAGCATGAATAATTGCAATAGACTTATTTCATATGTCATTTGAAAGTTCAGATTCTGATGAACGGTAGAGGCTTTAATTTGGTATCTCTGAAATTATCTCAATGCGTTAGTTTTCCTTAACCATAACATATGAGGACTGGAAAGAAAAAAGATTAAATGATAACGAAGATGAATTATGATGTGGAAAATTTAATTATATTGAAATTTGGATTTTTTTCAAAGCGCTAATCATAGATATTAAATTTGGTCAACATTTTTATGTATAAAACAAATAAAATATAATTTCATGTCCAAAGAGCAACGGTAGAATAAATCTAGAAATAGAAGTAAAAAGAAAAGGTAGAAACGGGAAAGATTCTAAAACAAACAGTACTTCAATAAGAAAACAGCAAAAGATTTGTTCGCTGCTATTGCTCGCTTCTTTCCTTTGATGTGAATCCCATTCATCTGCCATTATTGGGTAAAGCAGCACCCTGTGAATTCTTATGGCGATCCAGGAGATAAACGGTCCTTTGAGAGTCTGGTCCACGTTGGGTTTCTCACGATTGTCTAAAGGAAATTCTTTTGTTTATCTGAAAAGACCCTTTAGTGTCTGGGTGACTGGAGCGTCTCGTCTTGAAAGGATTGTATTGTATATTCTATTTTAAAGATGGCTGTAAAATAAAACGTACGTCTAGTTGTGAGTATTGCTTAGACACACTAGGTGAAAAGGATGACACAAAATTTAAGAATTAACAACTGCGTTTCCATTAATAGTAATAGAGATGGACGATACTTCGTGACGATAGATAGGAGCGATGAAAAGGAATCGTATTATCATTCAAGGTTTCATTTAATTTTCGTATCCAGATATATCTTGTTAGGTACTGTACCAACCGTGTGTCACACAATTGTACATAATTCCTATTGTATATATTATGCTTGTATTTGCGCTCTTCCCTCGCACTAAAAAGAACCTGAATGATCATGTCTCCGGTTTTGCTCTGAACTTTGTCTGTCCCTCGAACATGCCATGTCGTGTTGCCTTGCTGTTTTGTATATAAAGAAGAGTGTTCCTTAATATATAACTCAGTCGTTTCCAATCTGCCTTTGATTTCACAGCTCCTCTCTTGGCCCGTCACATTGGTGACCCCGGAGTGACTCGCTCCTCCCGCCTCCCCATCCCCCCTACACCTCTCACCGTTACTATGACGCCGTCAACGCATACCTTCTGCAGCAGTACTCGCCGTCGCCAGCCGCCCGTATAGCAACGCCTTTTCAGCTCTCTCAACAACCGTTGGTTGACCAAAGGGCTTCGCTCACCCTCGGGAAAATTACCAGTATCACTCGCCTGCAACCTGCCGCAGACAGCTCTCCTCGTGAGGTGAACCTACTTCGTGCCCTTATGGACAGCCACTTTATGACCTTCAAAACCTCCATCGACGCCTCCACTCGTGACGAAGAGGACACCTATTCAGCTTTAACCGAAGCTGACGTGAATGCTATAGGACAGACACGCCTATGAATGCCGTAGGACATACACGCCTATGAACGCCGTAGGCCTATGAATGCCGTAGGATATACTCGCCTATGAATGCCGTAGGACACACACGCCTATGAATGCCGTAGGACACACTCGCCTATGAATGCCGTAGGACAGACACGCCTATGAATGCCGTAGGACACACTCGCCTACCCCTTGACGAGCCGGAGCGGCAACACAGCCAACCATCATCCACCACTTGCTCGCACCCCAACCAACGACTCCTACAGCCACTCACTGCTGCTAATCGGCGCAGTTGTTACTACCTCTCCAGATTCAGGGCACCTATTTAACATGTTCAGTATGTCATTTTTAGAGGGGGAGCTATGTACCAACCGTGTGTCACACAATTGTACATAATTCCTATTGTATATATTATGCTTGTATCTGCGCTCTTCCCTCGCACTAAAAAGAACCTGAATGATCATGTCTCCGGTTTTGCTCTGAACTTTGTCTGTCCCTCGAACATGCCATGTCGTGTTGCCTTGCTGTTTTGTATATAAAGAAGAGTGTTCCTTAATATATAACTCAGTCGTTTCCAATCTGCCTTTGATTTCACAACTCCTCTCTCGGCCCGTCACAGTACCAATAAAACATTACTTTGCGGTTTTGGATCCAATGAAATGTTATCTAGCCTTATCACGCTTTAATCCCTTCAATTGTTACGGTATAATAGAAGACTACTCTCTGATAAGGGTCAACGTTGAATAGGTTATTCACATAAAATCGTTTAAAAGGAAATATTACTTTTGGTCACACAGAATACGTTCAAGAAATATAGTGATATATTAAATAACAAAAAGGCTCGATACCAGGCTCTCTCTCTCCCTCTCTCTCTCTCACTCTCTCTCTCTCTCTCTCTCTCTCTCTCTCTCTCTCTCTCTCTCTCTCTCTCTCTCTCTCTCTCTCTCTCTCAATTACATAATCATTATCCCACAAAATGCACAGCGTACTGGATACTTTCTTTGTATTTATAATGTGTACGAGTCATATTTCACTATTCATTAGAAGACAAACACAGCATGATTGGATAATGTTCCATCCCTTCTGCCCCTCTCAAATTTGACCTGATTGGGGCTCCTTCACTTCTCCCTATGTCACTTTTCAACTGATTGGGGCTCATTTTCTTCTGCTTCTTTGACACCTATCCTGTTTGGGGTTCCATCAATTGTGCCACTGTCATACTCAACATGATTGGAGTTTTATCCCTTCTCCTTCTGTTACACTTGACTGAAGTGTGGTTCCTTCCCCTCTGCCTCTGTCACACTTGACCGGATTGGGGTTACATCTCTTTTGCATCCGTCGCACTTGACCTTATTGGGGTTTCATCCCTTCTACCTCCGTCACACTTGAACTGATTGGTGTTCCTTCCTTTCAGTGTCAGTCACATTTGATCTGATTGGTGTTCCTTGTGTTCTTCCTTTGTTAATTTTGACCAGATTGGGGTTCCATCCCTTCTGCCTCTGTCACACTTGACCATATGGGGGTTTCATCCCTTCTGACTTTGTCATACTTGAACAGACTGGGGTTCTTCCACTTCGGCCTCAGTCAAACATTACTGGATTGGGGCTCCTTTCCTTCGGCGTCTTTCACACTTGACCAGATTGTGGTTCCTTCCCCTCTGCCTCTCTCATACTTGACTTGATCGGGCCTCCTTATCTTCTGCCTCTGCCACATTTGACAATAAGGTGGTTACATACCTTCTTCTTCTGTTACAATTGACCTAATTGGGGTTACTTCCATTCTTCCTTTCTCACACTTGACCTGAGTTGGGCTCTTCTCTCCAGCCTCTGTCACATTTGTCTGGATTGGGGTTCCTTACCTTGTGCCTCTTGCGCACTCGACTTGATTGGGATTCCTTCCCATCTGCCTCCTCCACACTTCACCTGATTCTGGTTCCTTCCCCTATGTCTTGTCACATGTGAACTGATTGGAGGGTCTTCCATTCTGCGTCTGTCAAACTTTTCCGGATTGGGGTTCCTTCCCTTTTGCCCTGGTCACACTGGACCAGAAAGGGGTTCCATCCGTTCTGCCTCTCCCACACTTGACCAGATTATGGTTCCATTCCTTCTGTGTCACACTTGATCGGAAGGGGTCCATCCTTTCTGCATTTGTTCACTTGTGCTCATTGGGTTTCCATCCCTTTTGCCTTAGTCACACTTGACCTGATTGTGGTTTCTTCCCCTCTCCCTATGTCCCACTTGACCTAATTGGGGTTCTTCCTTTCGGCCTCTGTCACACTTCACCTGGTTGGGGTTCCTTCCGTTTTGCCTCTCTCACACTTGACATAATTGGGTTCCTTCCATGTTCCTCTGTCACACTTTACCTGATAGGGCTTTTCCCTCCTGCCTCTGTCACACTTGACTGGATAAGGTTCCATCACTTCTGCCTCTGTCAAAATTGACTTGATTGGAGTTCATTTCCTTCGGACTCTTTAACACTTAACCTAATAGGGGTTCCATCATTTTTAGCACTGTCATATTTGATATGATCGGGGTTTCTTCCCCTCTCCCTATGTCCCACTTGACCTAATTGGGGTTCTTCCCTTCGGCCTCTGTCACACTTGACCTGATTGGGGTTCCTTCCGTTTTGCCTTTCTCACACTTGACCTAAATGGGTTCCTTCCATGTTCCTCTGTCACACTTTACCTGATAGGGGTTTTCCCTCCTGCCTTTCTCACACCTGGCTGGATAAGGCTCCATCGCTTCTGCCTGTCAAAATTGACCTGATTATGGTTCCTTCACTTCTTCCTACGTCATGTTTTACCTGATTGGAGTTCATTTAGTTCGGCCTCTTTAACACTTAACCTGATAGGGGTTCCATCAATTCTACCACTGTCACATTTGACATGATTGGGGTTTCTTCCCTTCTGCCTTTGTTAAACTTGACAGTAAGGGGGTTCCTTCTCCTCTGCCTCTGTCACACTTGACATGATTGGGTTCCAATCCCTTTTGCCTCTGCCACGCATTATTATTATTATTATTATTATTATTATTATTATTATTATTATTATTATTATTATTAGTAGTAGTAGTAGTAGTAGTAGTAGTAGTAGTAGTAGTATCATCTATAAAGATTTTTTTTGTAGTGAACATTGTTTTATTTGCCACATATCAGCAGAAATAAAGTAACAAATAAGAGATTTTAAGAGACTTTATTGGAACTTTCTTTTTTATCATAGAATAAATAGATCAATTATTCAATATGATAATAATGGTAAAATAACAAACCACACATATGCGACTGCCCATGATTTGAGTAAATATTTGGACAGGATCTAAACTAAGATGAACCAATTGCACCAGTGTTGACCTTTGTGATAGACTTGATATGTCGCAATAGTTCAACAATATTACAAGAACTCTGTTGCTTGTATGCAAATGCAGAGAGAGAGAGAGAGAGAGAGAGAGAGAGAGAGAGAGAGAGAGAGAGAGAGAGAGAGAGAGAGAGAGAGAGAGAGAGATAGATGGTAACTGGAGTTGATGAGGGTATAATAAGAGGAAATCTTCCGAACCACTAACTTTCTTTAGAGACAGAACAGGTATTTATAGGTCCCAAAGGGGTTACATAAGTTTGATAATTGCATGTTCACTTTAACCTGGATTTTGTCAATAGAAATTGGCCTAAAAAGAGATAACCTAATAATAATATAGTTGAAATTATCTTGTTATATCCAACGACTTTTATCAATAAGGTTGAAATTAGCATAAAAGATGGATAAGGCAGTAACAGAAATATAATAATTTGAAATTAACTTGTTACATTGACGAATTTTCTACTTTGAGTAAGATAGTTGGAGTGTGGAAGAAAACTTCGATAAGACACAGTTATATCTTTGTATATGTATTGCTTACGGCACTTACAATATATGGCTTCCCGCTGCAGCAGACTAGTATATTGATACAGTGTGATCTGCATTCGAGTGTAGTACTGTTGGCTGATCGTCTTGTACGACATACACAGGTCCTAAATAGTCAATGGTGAATTAATCCTTTTTTACCATGTACATTCGTGAGGAAACTTTCGGTGTGCTGCGGATGACAGTAAATTGGCATCTATAAGGTATAAACGATGACTTCCAAATGAAAATGTGTTACAGTTTGTTGGTCTTTCGGTATATGCTATATTGCATGGGGCATTATAGGGGCAACTATGGTAGTTAGATATTCCCACATCGTGATATGCGCATTGGAGATTCAGAGAGGATATGGTGAACGGAAAAGATTTTTACAGGAATGACCAGCGAGTAGCCGTATGCACTTTTACCGGCTCAGATGTCCAGGGTGTCCTTCGTGTGATCCACAGTCCTAGGAAGACCTAGACCATTTTAGAAGATAAACTAGAAATGGTGTCGCGGGGCATCAAAGCTGCATTGAGTGTAAGATAAAAAAACTTTCCACCTTTCTGTTAGCTGTAGGATTGTAAATTTTAATCTAATGCAGGGTCATGCCAAGGAGATACAATAATAATAATAACAATAATAATAATAATAATAATAATAATAATAATAATAATAATAATAATAATAATAATAATAATAATAATAATAATAATATTAATAATAATAATACATTAGGTTTTCTATTTACACCAGGTCATCAACCAAGGTTAAAAAGCGTAGATTAAAGGTATTAAAACAGTAAAATCATAGTATACTATAACAATATGCACATATACATTCACGCAAACACACACACACACACACACACACACACACATATATATATATATATATATATATATATATATATATATATATATATATATATATATATATATATAACTTGAACTAGAAAAATTTTAATTTTGGTTAATAAAAATTGTTCCTAGAGCAATAATTAGTTGAATTACTACAACATAAAATGTTCTTCATAGATAATATGTCTTAAAAAGTGGTTATTGACGTGAGACGTGACTAATGTCAGGTACGGTTGTTTCGTATAAAACTTATCTAAGAAGATTAGTTATTGTTTAAATGATGTTTTCTTAGTTTACCTTTAAACGATTTTAAGGATTCTTCGTCTTTCAATGAGCCAAGTAAACTATTCCATAACTGTGGACCTTTAGTATTTATTTCCCTTGATCCTATATCGGTATTCGGTCTTCTGGACACTAGATTATTTGCTTGTCTTGTAGTCATCCCTGCCACCGAGTCAACGGTTCTAAAATTATAAAGCCAGTTATGAAAAACCTTTTTTAAAACTTTAAAAACAAAAACAGACATCAAAAGTGTACTTGTTTTTCATTTTCAACCGAACCAGTTCTAGTAAAATTGGAGATATATGATCATATTTTCTCACTGTACCCATGGCCAACCGAGCCGCAAAATTTTGAATTTTTTTACTCGTTGCATAAGGACGTTGCTTGTTAAACCCCATATTATATAGCAGTAATTAATTAAACTTAATACTAACGATTGCACTATGATTAGGCGAGTTTCTGGTTGGAATAATTTTTTTATTTTATTGAGATAAATAAGTGTCCCCATAACTTTTCTGTGCAGGTCATCAATATGTTTCTCAAATGTCATGTGTTTATCGAAATGCACTCCAAGATTCTTTACGGATTCCATAGGTTCGATGATGGCCCCATTAAAATTGATTTTGATGTTATCCCAGATTTCGGATAAATATTGCCAGGAGCCTAGGAATATACATTGCGTTTTACTTTCATCCAACAATACGCCATTTATTTGAAAATACAACTTCACTCTATATAAAAATATCCTCAGCTTTGCGTATTAATCTTCCAAGTTATCGATATTGCCATCAATTATTATTTGAGCGTCATCAGCATACTGAACAATGAAACAGTCACTTAAAAATAAATCTCAGGTCATTTTGATAGATGTTGATGTTGAGAGGGAAAAGGGACATCCCTGTTGCATGTATTATTATTTTTGTCATTATTATTAGCATTATTGTTATTGTTATTGTTATTGTTATTGTTATTGTTATTGTTATTGTTATTGTTATTGTTATTTTTGCTGCAGTTGTTGCTGTTACAAGCTATGATATAACCCTAGTAGGAAAATCAAGATGATATAAGCCAAAAGACTATAACAAGGAAATATACCTCAGTGAGGAAAGGAAATAAAAAAAATATAAGTAATAAACAATCGCAATAAAATATTCTACGAATATGATCTATCAAATATAAACTATAAAAACTTTAAAAAACAAGAGGAAGATCAATATAATAGAACGGCAGGCCTAAGTGTATCCTCAAGCAGGAGTAGTATACAGAAATGACGGAGAAATATCGACATTGATGTGTTGACTATGCGATGGACTGTCCAGTGAAGCAAAAATACAGGGTATTTGGTCCGAGTGAGTTATGAAGGACATATCTCTTTAGAAGTGGTGTAGATATTGGAAAGCCATTTGTATCACCAGTAGGTAGTGGTTGTTGGTAGAATAGCTTGATTCTATTTTGGAAGGTTTTCGAATGAAGAAAGCTAATGGGCAGGTCAATTCATTGATAATTTCTTTGCGTACTGTCAAGAAAGCAATGCTATGGCCATCAGTGTAGAATAAGAGGTGTGCAGTTGGCAAGGGGAAGGGAATAGCAGCAGCAGTTGACTACCACCACTAGAAGCAACGTTACCGGAATCAGTATAGAGGTTTAGGATTGCAGTTGGCAGGGGGGAGGTAAATGCAATAGCAGTTGATTATCCTTACTAGAGCAGTGTCACAGTCAATGGTGTACAGTTTAGAGGGCTGCAGTTGGCTTGTGAAATCAGAAGCAGTTGATAGAACTTACTTTTTGTTGACGAAGGTTCCCTCCTGGTGGGTACCCACTTCCGGCTTTCTGGCCTATGCTCGAGTGATTCATAGAGGGGTGCAAGAGTGGTAATGATGATTGAAGAGAACTAGTCAAAGTAGTTTACTATGCTCAAGAACCAATTCATTGCATAGATGTAGACAGTTTAGGAAGTCAGGAACTTCTGTACTACTAGTAACTTCTCAAGGAGGGGGGTGAACACCCTAGGGAGTGATGCAGGTGTTTGAGTATGATGCACTGGGGTTACAGATGGTCCTCTTTGGAGGGGGAGATTATTAGTATGCCATATACATAGTAAAAGCAAAAGGGAATTATTAGAAATCTGAACTATCCATTATGAAAGCCAAAGCAAAAGTATATGTGGTAAATGTGGTAGAGATGGAGGTCTTGAGGATGCATTCTTGGTTGAAGGGTACCTGATAAAATCCCTTTAGGAGTTCAAGGGTCGAGAATAATTTAGCACTGTGAAGGTAGGTGATGATGTTGGTGTATGTTTTCGTGGTGCTGTTGGTCTGTTTTTGTCTGCATGTACTTTAGACACGTGTAATCACCACAAAATCACAGAAATCCCTCCTTTTTTCAGGAGGAAGTGCTGGAAAAATGACCATGAATTTGAATCCTTTTGACAAAGGACCATTTTTTTTCCTATTTCATTAAATGAGCATTTAGCAGGGGCCACAAGTGTTAGTGTCAAACTATGTATCTTGTAAACACTGAGTCATAGTCTTCTTGATAGGGAGATAGATACTGTGATATTCAGTGGAATAAGTCGGGATATAAACTAAGGCATTCAGAGTTGGCATCCATCGAAGTGCTGATGTGAAGAGCTAGATTAGAGGGGGCAGGCACTGAAAGTGTGGATAAGTAATAGGTAGCATTGTCTAGGCGTTGATATGCTAATTAATCTTTAGGTGGAAATGGCTGAGGAAGTCCACACCTATAGGAATCAGTGTAATTCTGGCAATGATAGAATTCCAATGGTACTGAAGACTCCAAATGACAGTTTCAGCATCTTGTAGCCATTAGTGGAAATAGCAAATAAATTGGCGGGAAACAGGTAGTCATCAGTAATCTGTTAATGATAGTCATGCACTTAAAAAGTAATGTTGCAAAAGGGAATAACAGGCAACAGTATCTACTAGAAAGCAGACATTAAAAAAAAAAAAAAAAAAAAATAGGTGATGCGGAGGTCACAAAATCAAGTGAGGGACTACTTTTTCTTTTTTTTCCTGCAGCCATTGCTATCTGATAGCTTATTCATTAGCAGCAGCACCAAATCTGAAGAAGTAGTAGTAAAACTGAGGGCAAGGGGCATCCTTCAGTAAGTGTTGATTCACTGGAAGGGGTCAGCATTGGTGTATGTTAGATGGTTTTGACACTGTGTGGTCATGTCACGAGGTGAGCTTTGATGCCTTACACCATTCACTTCTGCTTTAGTTGGTGTTGTTGGGTTGTTCCCATCATCAGGAATGAAGTTTTTGAGGTTCTTGTTGATAGGGAAGTGGCTATCCATAAGGATGCTGACTCTGGTCATCAGTCCCTCCTTGGGCAAGGTGTCGACATCAGTTTCAGAAGACGTTTTGCCAAAAAGACATGAAACATGTTAATTTTTCGAGAACAATCTGTAGCAGGCTGGGAAAAACAATTCTGATTATTTTTCTGAGGGTTATCTACACCTTTCGGGACCCAAATGTTGCTGAGAGTGCTGAAAATTCTTAACTCCACTGATATGGCTAGCAATGGTGAGCAATGCTCCAGTAAGCATGATTTGAGTGCATCCTACTGCAACGTTTGTCCCTTTGCTTGCAATCGGAATCAGAGATTTCTGAGGTGTCATCGGGGAGAGCAATAACGTTGTAGTTGGCTATGCTGCTTGATCAAGTGACGCCTTTGGTGCCAAACTGAATATTGGTGTTCTGAAGCCAGGAAAACACATTTCTTCCGGTGAATGGTGGTAATATAGACAGATAAGTCGGGGTCTGTGAATAGTAATGTCAGAAACCTCCATACAGCAAACAAAACAGTTAGATGGGAGGATGGCTGGATATTCAAGTTACTCCAAAACTAATCAATATTACTGGAGTGGAGGAGGATTTTATATAAAGAAACTTCCCTAACAACTATCATTATCTAGAGAAAACACAGTTATCTATGTCCCAAGGCCATCACATAAAAGTGACAATAGTGTGATTATATTCAACAGATTTTGTCATTAATGTAAACAGTAGCCTTGTAGAAGAAACCGTACATATGGCATATTTCCTTATTTTCATTTGCATTGCTTTCTGCACGTATAATACAATATCACCCAAATATAATTTAAGTCTAGAATTATTCAAAATGCTCATCATTTATAGGAATAAAATTAGGTATCATTAAAGATAATGCAAATTCCCCATTTTATTGTCAATAGAATAGAATCTAGGTTATGCAAAATGGTGTTAACTTTAAAAGTATACAGACCAAGATCTCTCTTTCGTAGATTTTCCCAGCTGGAGAGAGAGGTACAGTTTAGCGTAATTGGATGGACTGGGCATCGTGTGCAATTTATCACTGGAACTTCCTACTTAACCCTGGATAGGTACGGTGGGTCGTTTGCGACCCCGAGCGTCAAAAAAAAAACAGGTTTTTCTCACGTGACTCACCCCCGTGACTGAATTTGTGGGTGATCGACCAGCAGGAGGTGTCTCCCCTACGCGCTCTAGTAGTGTCCAGATGTGCATTGCTGTAGCTGTACTCCTTCCCCGATTTCTGAGACGCGTCGGGGTCGTTCGCGTCCGAGTTTACCCTTCTAGGGTAGTTTGCATAATTATCAAAGTTATTACGTATTATGAAATTGTCGTAGAATGGTGCAACTTGTATAGGTTATCAGTTGTGGAAAGTCTTGGTGGATTGTTTGGCTACCATGTGCATGTTTTTTTTTTTAGTTAAAATGTCGTTCATCACCACGAGGACCATTTTACCGCGAGTGCCCCTTTTTCATTTTTTTTCATTTTTTTGCCAAGTCATTTTTCCGTAAGATATTGCCAAATAGTGTCGTAAAACTTTTGCTTGTTTAGTGTTGGAAAGTGTGTCTAGATGATCTGGCTACCCATGCATGACTTTGTTTTTGTCAGATACGACGTAGTTATTGGTATATTGGGTATTTAACTGCGGTTACCAATTTTTGTTTTTTTTTCAATATTTGTAAAAATTACTACGTAGTAAGGAATTGCCGTATATTATTCATTTTTTTTTTCATGTTTATGTGTTAGAAAGTGTGCCTTGATGGTTGGGCTAACACGTGCATGTCTTTTTTTTTATCTGAGATGTCGTATATTAGAATGTCGGGCATTTTACCGCGAGTGTCCCTTTTTCATTTTTTTTCATTTTTTTGCCAAGTCATTTTTCCGTAAGATATTGCGAAATAGTGTCGTAAAACTTTTGCTTTTTTAGTGTTGGAAAGTGTGTCTAGATGATCTGGCTACCCATGCGTGATTTTGTTTTTGTCAGATACGACGTAGTTATTGGTATATTGGGTATTTAACTGCGGTTGCCAATTTCTGTTTTTTTTCAATATTTGTAAAAATTTACTACGTAGTAAGGAATTGCCGTATATTATTGATTTTTTTTTCATGTTTATGTGTTAGAAAGTGTGCCTTGATGGTTGGGCTAACA
Source organism: Palaemon carinicauda (assembly GCF_036898095.1). Taxonomy (NCBI): domain Eukaryota; kingdom Metazoa; phylum Arthropoda; class Malacostraca; order Decapoda; family Palaemonidae; genus Palaemon; species Palaemon carinicauda. The sequence continues at coordinate 45,074,762 of NC_090760.1, read as the reverse complement.
CGTGCATGTCTTTTTTTTTTATCTGAGATGCCGTATATTAGAATGTTGGGCATTTTTCCGCAAGTGCCCCTTATTATTTGTTTTGCATTTTTTTGCTTAGTCATGTTACCGTAAGGAATTGGCAAGTAGTGTCGCAAAACTTATATTTTTATAGTGTTGGAAAGTGTTTCTAGATGATCTGGCTACCCATGCCTATTTTTTTTTTAGCCAGATATGGCGTATATATAAGTATGTGTTCGATTTTCCTGTGATTGCCATTTTTTCGTTTTTTCCCATTTCTTTCAAAATTACTACGTACTAAGGAACTATCACAGAGTAATATTTCATTTATATGTTTATTTGTCGGAAAATATGCCTTGATGGTTTGCCTAGCACGTGGCTGAAATTTTTTTTTTCTGAAATGCCGTATATTAGAATGGCCATTTTTCCACGAGTGCCCCTTTTTATTTGTTTTGCATTTTTTTGCTTAGTCATGTTACCGTAAGGAATTGGCAAGTAGTGTCGCAAAACTTATAATTTTATAGTGTTGGAAAGTGTTTCTAGATGATCTGGCTACCCATGCCTATCTTCTTTTTTTAGCCAGATATGGCGTATATATAGGTATGTGTTCAATTTTCCTGTGATTGCCATTTTTTCGTTTTTTCCCATTTCTTTCAAAATTACTACGTACTAAGGAACTATCACAGAGTAATTATTCATTTAGATGTTTATTTGTCGGAAAATGTGCCTTGATGGTTTGCCTAGCACGTGCCTGAATTTTTTTTTTCTGAAATGCCGTACATTAGAATGTTAGCCATTTTTCCGCGAGTGCCCCTTTTTATTTGTTTTGCATTTTTTTTGCTTAGTCATGTTACCGTAAGGAATTGGCAAGTAGTGTCGCAAAACTTATATTTTTATAGTGTTGGAAAGTGTTTCTAGATGATCTGGCTACCCATGCCTATCTTTTTTTTAGCCAGATATGGCGTATATATAGGTATGTGTTCGATTTTCCGGTGATTGCCATTTTTTCGTTTTTTCCCAATTCTTTCAAAATTACTACGTACTAAGGAACTATCACAGAGTAATGATTCCTCTAGATGTTTATTTGTCGGAAAATTTTGTTTACTTTTTTTTTGATTGAATATCATCAAATTTTTTTAGCTAAAATATTGTTTTACATTTTTTTTTCGATTTTATTTCCCTTCAAAAATATTTTTTTGGGTCAGAATTTTAATTTTATAGTCGTAAAATAATCGACAATTATCCAGCAACCCACCATACAATTTTTATGCATATCCAATAATAATTAGATTAGTAACTAACACCTTGAAATTGACATACCCTTCCTACATTTCAAGTGGCAGATTAGGGAGTCTGAGTCAGTGTGGTTGGCGGCCATTTTGTGGACATATCCGAAGCGTAAGCTGCCCTATCTATATATATTCTTGTTCCCTATAGAATTTGTGATATTTTGGTATATTTTTACCTGCATAAATATCATATTATATATTAAATATATGTATTTTTTTACGGAATTTTTAAGTACTCAAAAAATTACCTTTAGATATGGCCCCTGATATAAATGTAATTTACAAAATAATGAAGATTTTTTTACATATTTCTATTTTAGGATAACATATGTTTATTCCCTAAAAAAATTAGCCACTTCCTATTTCATTTGGGTACCCAAAAAAATTCATGAAATTTGGACAAATTTTTTTGGCCAAAAAAAGTTACCCTTTTTTTCTCATTTCAGATCTTCACCTCCATGGGTCTGACTTCATCCAAAATACATCAAGATGTGTCCTAAACATTCAAGAATCAATTCCTAAAAGGATTTGTGTATATATGTATAAACTTTTTTTTTATGAATTTTTATGTCAGGTCTTTTTTTTCTACTTAATTTTTTAAAATATTTATAATAAATAGTTTTTCTGCAGATGAGTAGTATTTATCTATACAGTTGTTTTAAGCATTCATTGAAGTTTTTTTTGGCAAAAGAAAAATGGAGGTTACTGCAAAAACTGATTTTTCAAGAATTTTTTTTGGCGTCGGGGTCGTTCGCGTCCGAGTATACCCTTAAAGGGGTGTCCGAGGAGCGTACCTATCCAGGGTTAACCTCGAGTTCTTAAATGCATTTCAACATAATGCTATTTCTATAGAAATTTAGTATAAATTTGTATTACATCTTCTCATTCGCTTTTAGTATATGGATCATATCCGCGCAAAACAAATGCATAGTTTACACTTTTTTTTAACTTCCTTTTATATTTGTCAACATTTTTACTTTTCTCTTTTATTATATATTTATTTTTCTCAAAATTCCTGATCATTATTGTTATTTGATTATAAGTTATATTTGCAATATGGTTGCAAGAAATTTGTAGCTTGCTGGAACTTTTCCCTTATATAACATTTTCCATATATTTTTAGATTCAATTCCTTAATTCATTTATCTTTGTATTTTCATTTATAAAATATTCTTAGAAAAAAGAATTGATTTGATGGAAGAATCCTAGTTTTTTGAAAAAGAAATAAAGAATGTTTTGATTTTATTTTGATATAAGATAGATACCCCATTCCATTTTTTTTTCACTTCAGAATCATGATTTTTGGAAAACAAATTATGGAAAGGATGATCATAATCGGATTATAATAAAAAACTACTCTGAGTAATTACGTGATTAGAAATATGATATGAATCTTATTGAATTAAACTGTAACTATATCACGTCTCTTATTGAAATTCAGTGTGGAATATAATGCTCCGGCATATTGTATTCTACTCTTTCATGATACTAATTAATGAGCGTATTTATGAAGAAAAAATGACATTATTAGTACATTCATGTATTTTCATTTGTCTATAGACGAATGAGGGTATGGTTTATCTCACAAATATTAGACAAATAAAGAGAAAATTAAATAAAAAAAATATTCTAGAAAAGCAGCATAAATCATTATTCTAAAAAGCTTTCAGGAAATCCTTCCACGAAAGCTAATAAACTTTAATGTTACTGTTGTTGTTTTTTTTTCTCTAACTCTCGCACTCTCTCTATGACAATAAAAAACCTGATAAGTCTTGCCATTACATGCCACAAATTGCTTGATTTTATTTTTCTTTTTATTTTGCTTTCAACTACTTATATGTAAGCTCGTCATCTGTTGCTTAAACTTTCTCTTGCCGTCACCTTACCTCTCTTATAGTACCTAACAACCACCCCGCACAATATCATTACTGAAAAATAATATTACATTGTGAAGGATTATGGAGGTTATGAACCTCATACGGTGTATGTTGATTGATGTTATTTTATTTATTTTTATTTATTTTTTTTTTTAGTATCCCTCTGCAAGGCTGAGTATATGACATTTCGGGTTTAGATGTCAAAAATGCAATTGAAGGTTAACCACAAAACAAATATCAATCTTAATCAATCTTTTTTTTTCTAAGTGGATTATGTTTGTATAATTTTGCTTCAAATTTCCTAGGATATTTAGTTTTGCTCAATTAATTTTTCTTTAAAGAAAATAACACAATTCTTGAACCAATTACGCTCAAATCCAATAAACCTTTTGAATAAAACTCAAATATGAAACAGCAGTTTTTTTTTCCTTTGTCTATACAGTTTAACGATATTGGAATAATTTATTGGATCATTTACAACTAAGCATTCACTCCCATTGTAATTTATCATCGATATTGCAAATGAAATGTAGTTTACGGAAGGGTTGTCATTGTAATTCAAATAGGAATTAAGAGAAGTTAGAAATTTATATCATTTATATTCTTTCCAAGATTCTTTAATGATATGAAATATATTAGAAGGCTAAAACTTCTCGAAGACTTAAAATATTTTCCCCTTTTTAATGAATTCCTGTTATGTCGATGCCCACTAATTACCAAAATGAGATCCTTGGGAATTATAAAATGATGCAATCAAATCGATCACACTTACGGTAAAAAATGTTACCATTAAGTAGATCTTGACCAAATTTTCTACGGTATTCTTCTCTAAACAACTATTTAGTCACAAGCAAATTTCTTTTTAATCTTGCGAATTCTGAAAGGAGTAATAGATTTTTGAAAAACATTATCATGGTCGGTGCCTTAATATGATATCGGAATAGTATTTTCAGAATTATCCGATTTTTTCTGTTATCATTTATACTAGGGCTAATATATCACGTGACGAAATTGAAATCGTAAACAATTGGGGGAATCAATTTGAATTTGAAAAAAAAAAAAAAATCGCCAATGAATACTTTTATTATTTTTTTTTTCAGTCATTTTGAGGAGGAAGGAATGAAAATTATTCATCTCTCCTTTCTAATTTTAATATATACATATGTCATTACTTGTTAAAGATTTATGTTTCGACGATTTAAGCTCGTGATCTTAAAATATTTTATGTAGTGGTTTGGTAAACCATACGTTAGTCTTTATACTAAATTTTTTTTATCATATTTTCCACATACATAGTGAATTTCTAACATTCAAAAGATATTTTTTTTTATATATATTGATAGGTTTGGTTAACTGAAAATCCTAATATGGTGATGATATAACCACAAATATTTCTCCTGGCCAATAAACTTAAGTGGGAAACACCCGAGCATTAATAAATACATGATATACGTGCTATGTTTCCCATAACCCATTATACCATATTTTTGAGAAAACTTTTGAAATTCTCTTGTTAATATAAATGTACCAATGGCTGTAAATGAACTCATTTCTTTCGAACATATTTTGATTTCAACTTTTCTTTTCTAATTGCAATATACTTGACTTTATTCTCTTTCAAACAATAAGTGATACATGATGATAGGAGTAGTCTAGTTACAAGTTTTAGCAGACTCATCTGCTTTGTCTTTAAGATGCCTAATAATTGCTGAGAAAGACTTTTTGATGATACAGTTCTATAGATGGTGAAAGGATATTTCTAATTCATAAAAAGGCTAGAAATGCTCTTTAAGAATGCAGACCTCTGTCAAGTCAGTATTTTCCACAAAACCATCGTGACTTTTCCAAAATCAATTATCAATTTCCAGCTCTTTACATAACAGTATAAAATCCCTGCAAAGATTCATTAAATTACTATTGAAATCTTGGCAGTATGGTTAATGATCGTAATTTGTCCATTGGTCTGACCTTGACCCTGGACTCAACCTTGACCTTCTACCTTGATAGCTCTTTACATAACAGTTTAATAACCCTGCAATTCTCTTTTTTTTTTCCAATTAAAATTGTGACCTTGTGTTGATGACCGGAATTTAACCTCTTGCTCGACCTTGACCTTAGATTTGACTTTACCCTTTGCCCTTAATATATAGTATTTGGCGAGGATTTTCATACACTAAAATATGAACCAAGTTCGAAGTCTCTGTGACAGTTATGACCAAACCTTTGGCTTATTAGGTGAACTGGACATTTTGCAGGATGGAAACCTTGACCTTTAACCTTTACCTTCCAAACTGTAATTAATTTCAAGCTTTTTCATAACAGCTTCTCCTTGCAAGTTTCATTATTTTTCGGGTAAAATTGTGGCCAGGATGCTGTTCACAAACAAATGCAAAAGCACATAAAGCAACACACAAACAGGTGGTAAAATTTAATCTCCTTTCAACTTCGTTTTCGGAGGTGATCAAGGTGTCATGATAAGATAAAGTTCAATAATGAAACAGCACTTGGTAAAAACTGGTATCATCATTTAACCTTGCATATTTAGCAATTCAAAACCTTTCATAATATACTGTAATTTGTATCTTTAACAAGAATAGATTTTATTTCTTTGAATATTGCTCAGTCTTGCCATACACGTCCTGGTGAGATAATTAAGGATATTGATTATTAGTCAAAATATCAAGCCAGAAATCATTTATACAAATAACTTACTGAAAATGTATTTCACACCGACGATACACCCTAAAAATATATATTGAATGTGTGAAATAATGTAATTATCAATGGATATACTACTAATAAGTAAACGATGTAGGCACATAATAGATACTTATCAACAGGTAACAGTTAACTGACCAATGACGGCAGGTTGTGAAAATAATAAAGTACTAGTATAATAGGTAAAAAAAATGTCATGTTATCGCCCCATCTAGACTCAGCGCTCCTGGTTTAATATAGGCAGTTTTCTTTCCCATACATAGGTTAAGCACCTTGTTACGAAGAAATTATCAGTAAAGTCGAAGATATTGCCAAAAATATCAATTGTATGTCATTTAAGATAACCATACAAAAACTTATGTAAAATCAGATTTTAGATAATGTAATGTGCTGGAAACATCGAAGTTTTCACATAAGCCTTGTTGGTTGAATCACAATCCATGGTTGAATTGATTCATTTAGCCTGATTATTATAATCACACAAATGTTGAGATCAATCCATTTCATGCTAAATGAAGATTCGGTTCTCATCCTTTACAAGGCACAGGGCTCGTGTTCCACATTAAGGATCTTGAAGTTATATATGACACAGCCTAAGGTACCGATGCACATGGCAAGTATTTCACCATTCTCTTGCAGCAAACAAATGATCGTCCTTTTTTTTTTCTATTAGATCATAATTCAGTAAATTATAATAAGAATGATGTTAAGTTTTATAGCCGGAATGACGACTAATATTTTGCTGAAAAAAAAAAAACCTTAACCTTTACTATGCTGAAATAAAAACTCTAAGTTCTCCATACGAAGAATTGGACTCCCCCTCATTTTATTATCAATTTATGATATTCAGAACGTCATGCAAAGATAAAAAATAACAATAAAGTGTTCAATGTTCATCAAATGCAACTGTTTCAATATAATCATTATTTTGATCTTCAAACTTAGAAATTATATTAACCATTATTAATATCTTATGTAATTCGCAAAAAAAAACTCCCTCTTTTTTGGACCTGGTAAATCTATAATACTAAAATCTTAAAGTATGACGATGACGTTATTCATCCCCTCCACTAAGTGTGTTAAAATAAGTTCCAAGAAACACTCCCGAACTTTTGCCATAGTAAATATCGCGGTGTTTTCAGCTTTAGAAGTAACCGAAGAAACTGTAATTATTCCCGCTAATGAAGAAAAAAAGAAGAAGAAAAAAGCAATTAATTCATGGCGAACTGGTCATTTTGATAAGTCAATTATTTAACTAGGGGACTGACAAGGAAAACATTTTAATTCAATTAATAATGATTGACTTATATCATGAGTTGGGTTAAGAACTTTATTTTCACGTCTTAGATTATTATTATTATTATTATTATTATTATTATTATTATTATTATTATTATTATTATTATTATTATTATTATTATTATTATTATTATCAGATAAGCTATAATACTAGAAGAAAATCCAGATGCTATAAGCACGAGGGACCCAAAAGGGAAAAGTAACCCAGTGAAGAAAAAAAATAAGGAAATAATTAAACTACATGAGCAGTAATAACTAAATTATATGAAATATTTTAAGTTTTGTGAAAAAATAAAATTGAGATAATATATATATATATATATATATATATATATATATATATATATATATATATATATATATATATATATATATATATATATATATATATATATATATATATATAAACTATGAAGAGAAACGCATGTTGGTCTGTTCAACATGAATATATTCGTTGGGAGTTTAAATTTCTGAAGTTTCACTGATCCAACTGTTTGATTAGGAAGATCATTCTGCATCCGGACCTAGCTGGAATAAAACTTCCAGAATACAGCCTAGAACGTAGCCTTATGTTGGAGAAGGCTGTTAAAATTAACTGCATAATTAATTCAAAATGGAACAGTCTAAGAAGATCTGAATAGGAAAGATGTTCAAATAAAAAAAAAAAAATGAATGAAATGAAATATCCATAAAGAACTAACTGAACGACGATGCCAGATATTTAATACCTATATCACAAATAGGAAATTTAATTGACCGCAAGGACTTCTCCAACAAATTAAGAGGAGATTCGGCGGATAAAGATCCGACAGGAGGAAAATACTTGAAACAAGACAGAATAAAAGAATTAAAACACTTCAGAAGAGATTAATCGCTGAAAATTTTAAGACTATCAACACAATTTTTTTTATTGTGTTTTTCTTTATATAAATGAAGAAGAAATAGAATGCACGTGTATCTCTCAAGTAAATCCGGAATCAAGAATCACACCTAAAATCTTAACACAGTCGATTAGAGATAACAAAGGATGAAATATGAACAATTCTGGTATCTGATTATTGAGGAGCAATTGTCTCCAGCCTATTTATAATAATACTTTGAGTTTTGTTAAAGGTTAACATTATGAGCCATAATTTTCACAGCAAACTTATTTTAGCATTATCTCTTTACGTTTAGTAACACGAGATCTATATCCAGGAGATGGTATTGATGCAAAAAGTGTAACATCATTTGCATATGTAAAGAGCGTGTTCTCTAGGCCAAGACACATATAATGTGTTTATAATAAGAAAATTAATAGAACAACAACACTGCCTCAAAGAACATGAGGCATCACATTCCTATACTCACTGGGGTGACCATTAACCAAAACTCTTTTCAATATATTAGACAAAAATTAAAAAGTGGACGTAATAAGAAAAGACCCTCCTATTCCCAACTGATCAGGATTAAAATCAAGTGATTCGTGATTAACATGGTCCAGAGCACCAATAAAGTCATGGACAATCATGCGAACTTCCTAATCGCTGTCAACGGGTTTTTGTAAATCATTGAATATTGTAAGAGGTGCAATACATGCCCAAGGCCTTTGCCCCATGGAAATTGGGCGGTAATCAGCTGGGCTAGAGATACCACAAACAGATGTATCTTATATACTGAACATCATTATCGCAGATTTGCAGATGACTGTCAACAGCGGTGTGTGATGTACTATGGAATCATTCCGACTTGATTTTCCACATCCAATGTAATACCAACACTAGTTATCGCAAGCTAATCCAAATTGTTTCTTTCTTTCTTCCCTTAAAGAATATTTATAATTTTGGAAATATTGATGTAAATAATTTATATATATATATATATATATATATATATATATATATATATATATATATATATATATATATATATATATATATATATATATATATATATATAGTTGCTTGCGATAGCTGCAGTCCTGAAATTATAAGAACAACAAGGAGAATATATGCAGTCTTAGGAATCCAATGATTGTGTCATACTTAGGCTATGTATACAAGGTTGGGCAAAAGTAGGGTTACAGTCACTTCATTATCCTTTTCACCAACTTAATAACGTTTTAGATCAAAGTTTTTGGGGTGTAGTCAGGAGCAAGGTTCATTAGAGAAATTCTTACACAGTGAACAAATAGAAAGATTACATTTTAAATGCATTCACTGATTTTCATGGAGATCGGAACTTGATGGAGATCGGGCTGTAGACATTTTGAGCACTCGAAAGATTAAATCTTAATTGATAAATGTCTAATGTATTTTAATATATATATATATATATATATATATATATATATATATATATATATATATATATATATATATATATAATATATATATATATATATATATATATATATATATATATATATATATATATATATATATATATATATTATATATATATATATATATATGTATATATATATATATATATATATATATATATATATATATATATATATATATATATATATATATATATATATATATATATATATATATATATATATATTATATATATAGATATATATATATATATATATATATATATATATATATATATATATATATATATATATATATATATATATATACGATAAGTCTGAATGTTAGCTGTAACTGTTCTTTTATTCCCATTTTGTATTAGAAGAAACTGTATATTAGAATCGTAGTATGTGACAATTGTACTAAAACTGGATCAGACACTAACAATGCACGTAAAATGCATTAAAGAAGAGGCTAGAAAAATACGTTAATGCAATACAATGTAATAAAAACTCATTTAGCAGATGCTTCACTGTAACGAGTGAGACATGACGTATCATTTAATGACATTTATGGTTACAATAAAAAACAAAAATACCATTTCCATAATCTCTTGCAAGTTAGGAACTTCCTTGCGTTTATTTGTTATTTCTTTTATTTGCTATTTATATTACTTTTCAAGTATTCGGTTAAAGTTTTACGTTTTAAAATAACTGTTTTTTTTTTTTTTTTTTTTTTCACAACTCTATGTTTTACTTACTTTACTTTCAGGGATGCTTTTCTGGATTTTACAACAAGGGATCCATACTCTCTACAGGCCCTTCACATTAATTTTATTATATACATTCGAAGCCATTCAGTACTTCACACCGTATATTGCTCGTTTACTGTCAGGTCGACAATATGGAATACTTTCAGGGAAAAAAAAAGTCTAAAATATCTTCTTGAAAAATTTAATATCATTATTATCTCGGTTTTTCAGTGGAAGCTTATTTTATAGTCTTGGGGTCACATATTGAAATGCTCTAGAGTCTATAATAGACATATATCTCGGCTCCAATAATTTGAAACTATTTATAACTATTGGGTGTGTTTCATTCGCATTATTTCTATTTTGCAGGAGGAGAGGGGGAAGATGAATTAGAAAGGGGCAATGAGCATTGCAAACAGCTTCCCCTTCGAGACCTCTCGTATTTCACCCTTAACAAGAGGGATATATAAAAATCAAAACAATAAAGGGAAAACATATTTGTTTGCAAAGGTAAGGGAAACTCTGATATTCACCTGGTTGGCAAATAGATATATTATTGTCCCCTTTCCTTTGAGAGATATATCACGAAGGAATATCAGTTCTCCAGTGTTGTTTGGTTTTCACAAAGAAATTAAAAAACATTTCGTGTGAGCGAGAGAAGGTCAGATGGCAGAGGAGATTAAAAGACCTTTTAAGGTGTGTTATACATTTATGTTAAGTAATGTAACACGATACCGTTACATGAATATCATTGCAACGTTATTGCAGTGTCTAAACCTATTTTAACTTTAATTTTAGGCATTGAATCCTTTATAAGTTACCTTGAAGATATTATATAATTCCTCTCATTTCATATTGCACAAGAAAGTATAATGTTTTGTATTGATGTATTTATGTTCAGTTTGTATCGTTCATGTGTTTACGTGACACGAGTCGTGTAAGCGTACAAAGTGTACCATAAGGAGAACACACATAATGATATGATGATACAAAAATACACACACACACACAAACACACACACACTTACACATACACATACATATACATATATATATATATATATATATATATATATATATATATATATATATATATATATATATATATATATATGTGTGTGTGTATATGCATATATATATATATATATATATATATATATATATATATATATATATATATATATATATATATATATATATATATATATTGGTGTGCTACTGTCTTAAGCACACATTTGAGTATGAGTTGTTTTCAGATGTATTTAAATGGATTTACTGAATACATCTTAATGGTTTTTAAGTTTTATTTTTATAAAACAACAGAGTTAAACATCTCCATCACTGGAGGAAGCTGTGTTGGTCCACATGACCAATTCTGGTGAAGTTTAGATATGAACTGAATAAATTATCGATATCACAGATATCGTATGCTTGCTTTAATTTAGCCACGTGACGGAATCGGAAGACACCTGCATCCGGTGACGTCACAAACTTTCACACGAGGAGACAATGTGTTGACGTTAAGAAAGAATGTCAATTTGCCGAGGGTTGCATTATACATCCTGTTTATAATTTGAATGACTAAAGCAAATCTCAGGGTTAGCTCTTCCAACCAACATGACATATTACGTCATTTGTTTTAAACATGTAATATTACTATTCTAACTATTACATATATATATATATATATATATATATATATATATATATATATATATATATATATATATATATATATATATATATATATAAATTATATTTATATATGTATGTAGTTATAACGATATATATATATATATATATATATATATATATATATATATATATATATATATATATATATATATATATATATATATATATATATATATATATATATATATATATATATATATATATATATATATATATATATATGTGTGTGTGTGTGTGTGTGTGCGTGTGTGTGTAGTTATAACGATATATATATATATATATATATATATATATATATATATATATATATATATATATATATATATATATATATATATGTGTGTGTGTGTGTGTGTGTGTGTGTGTGTGTGTAGTTATAACGATATATAAATGTATATATATCCCTTACCCGCAAACCTTCCTTTAGAGGAACACAAGCACAAACCTGGGGTGTAGCGAACCCCAATCTTTGGATCAATAAAACTCAGTTTTCCTTTCATGCAATCTTATTTTTGAAATATGAAACACAAACTAGACTTATTCAGCTTTCTTTTGATATGTAAACTAAATTGATATAAAAAAAATTTTTTTTAATAAAATAATAAAAATAAAACTTTGAATTTTCAATTTTGTCCCGAAAAAAAAAATTCTTTAGAGAAACGGGCTTCCTGGCGTGGTGAAATGAATCCTTCTTCCATCCCCTCAGCAGCCCTCAGCATTCTGGCACCACATCTCACTGTAATATGGAGAGACAAAATAGGGTCAAAATTTAGCACAGTAAAATTATGATATTTTGAACTTATCACTCGTTACTCCTCTGAAAACTTACTAAATACTTAGTAATTGATGTTTAGAGGGTGTATTAAAGATGTGTGATGATATATCATGTTATATACCAAGCCTGTGTACGTATTTGATCTACCAGACTGTTTGTTGTTATATATATATATATATATATATATATATATATATATATATATATATATATATATATATATATATATATATATATATATATATATATATATATATATACAGTGGCCGCAAATGAAATACGGGTAATTACTTACCACAAGCTCAAGACAGCCTGTACATGTAGGGTACAAGTGGGATTTGCACACAGGTCGTTGATATTTCAGGCACCTGATGCGTGTCTTCCGGTCTTGAGAGCGGGGGCACTCAGCACTGTCATACATCACTTTTATTTTAGAATTCCACTGATTTTTTTGTCTGTTTGTTTTACTGTAAATAGAACCTGAAACACATTTATTTATACCTGGAAAGAAATGTAAATAATAATTATTATTATTAGTAGTAGTAGTAGTAGTACTAGTAGTAGCAGCAAAAATTTCAACACTTACTAAGGGTATTGGGATAAGCAATATAGTACAAAACTTTATAACTGGGGTGGGATGGACCCCAGTAGCCTGACATATAACACAAACCTGGGGTGGTAGTAGTAGCAGCAAAAATTTTAACACTTACTAAGGGAATTGGGATAAGCAATATAGTACAAAACTATATAACTGGGGTGGGATGGACCACAGTATCCTGACATATAACACAAACCTGGGGTGGTATACACCCCAGTATGTCATAAAGTGGGGTGTTATACACCCATGTACACCTTAAAACACATATGTGGGGTGTGGGTCACCCCATGATATATAATACTGGAACACTAATGTGGGGTGTGCTGCACCGAAAACAAGAATAACAACAACAACAACAACACCACCAGACACACACGTGCACCCCCTCCTAGGGCAACCTTGAGACTAACCCAGCAAGGAATGCTGATCTACTAGTGGCTACCAGCGCAGAGTTGCCAATGTTTATTTTTTTTCGTGGGGTGATGCAGGGATATATATATATATATATATATATATATATATATATATATATATATATATATATATATATATATATATATATATATATATATATATTGTTAGGTCAGTTACATTCCTAGTTGGAAAAGCAGGATTTGATAAGCCTAAGGGCTCCAATAGCAAGAGATATACCATTGAAGAAAGAAAAGTGACGAAAAAAATTAATAACTAAACTATGAGCGAAGCAATGAACAATCAAATAAATTGAAATATTTTAAGAAAAGTAACAACGTTAAAGTAAAACTTCTATGTATAGACCATAAAATAAATTAATAAAGAAACTATACTCAATGTATCTCAACCGTGACTATACCCCTACACAGTGAAAGAAAGCCCTACAAAGGCTATGACACTACCCAAGAGCAGAGAACAATGGTTGGATTTTGCAGTGTCCCTCCCCTAAAAGAGGCTGTTAAAATATAGCTAAAGGTACTCTTTTACCCCACCAAGTGGAAAATAGCCACTGAACAATTCCAGTGCGGTAGTTGACACATGGAGCGAAGAAGGAGAATCTTTTAATCTCAGTGTTCTCAAGTGTATAAGGACAGAGGAGAATATGGAAAAATGATCTAATCCATTCTCTCTATATACAAGAAAAGAAAAATGAACCATAGCCAGAAAGAAGCATCTAATGTAGTAAGTTGTATCTGGATATAACTTACTACATTAGATGCTTCTCTCTGGCTATGGTTCATTTTTCTTTTGCCATAGATCCAAATAACTTTCAGCGGTAGTATCTCAATGGGATATATATATATATATATATATATATATATATATATATATATATATATATATATATATATATATATATATATATATATATATATATATATATATATATATATACATATATATATATAATATATATATATATACATATATATATTTATATATATTTATATCCCTGGATAGGTACGCTCCTCGGACACCCCTTTAAGGGTATACTCGTACGCGAACGACCCCGACGCCAAAAAAAATTCTTGAAAAATCAGTTTTTGCAGTAACCTCCTTTTTTCTTTTGCCAAAAAAAAACTTCAATGAATGCTTAAAACAACTGTAAAGATAAATACTACTCATCTGCAGAAAAACTATTTATTATAAATATTTTAAAAAATTAAGTAGAAAAAAAAGACCTGACATAAAAATTCATAAAAAAAAGGTTTATACATATATACACAAATCCTTTTAGGAATTGATTCTTGAATGTTTAGGACACATCTTGATGTATTTTGGATGAAGTCAGACCCATGGAGGTGAATATCCGAAATGAGAAAAAAAAGGGTAACTTTTTTTGGCCAAAAAAATTTGTCCAAATTTCATGAATTTTTTGGGGTACCCAAATGAAACAGGAAGTGGCTAATTTTTTTAGGGAATAAACATATGTTATCCTAAAATAGAAATATGTAAAAAATTTTTTATTATTTTGTAAATTACATTTATATCAGGGGCCATATCTAAAGGTAATTTTTTGAGTACTTAGAAATTTCGTAAAAAAATACATATATTTAATATATAATATGATATTTATGCAGGTAAAAATATACCAAAATATCACAAATTCTATAGGGAACAAGAATATATATAGATAGGGCAACTTACGCTTCGGATATGTCCACAAAATGGCCGCCAACCACATTGACTCAGACTCCCTAATCTGCCACTTGAAATGTAGGAAGGGTATGTCAATTTCAAGGTGTTATTTACTAATCTAATTATTATTGGATATGCATAAAAATTGTATGGTGGGTTGCTGAATAATTGTCGATTGTTTTACGACTATAAAATCAAAATTCTGACTCAAAAAAAATTTTTTTAAGGGAAATAAAATCGAAAAAAAAATGTAAAATATAATATTTTAGCTAAAAAAAATTGATGATATTCAATCAAAAAAGAAGTAAACAAAATTCTCCGACAAATAAACATCTAGAGGAATCATTACTCTGTGATAGTTCCTTAGTACGTAGTAATTTTGAAAGAATTGGGAAAAAACGAAAAAATGGCAATCACCGGAAAATCGAACACATACCTATATATACGCCATATCTGGCTAAAAAAAAAGATAGGCATGGGTAGCCAGATCATCTAGAAACACTTTCCAACACTATAAAAATATAAGTTTTGCGACACTACTTGCCAATTCCTTACGGTAACATGACTAAGCAAAAAAATGCAAAACAAATAAAAAGGGGCACTCGCGGAAAAATGGCTAACATTCTAATATACGGCATTTCAGAAAAAAAAAATTCAGCCATGTACTAGGCAAACCATCAAGGCACATTTTCCGACAAATAAACATCTAAATGAATCATTACTCTGGGATAGTTCCTTAGTACGTAGTAATTTTGAAAGAAATGGGAAAAAACGAAAAAATGGCAATCACAGGAAAATCGAACACATACCTATATATACGCCATATCTGGCTAAAAAAAAAAGATAGGCATGGGTAGCCAGATCATCTAGAAACACTTTCCAACATTAAAAAATTATAAGTTTTGCGACACTACTTGCCAATTCCTTACGTTAACATGACTAAGCAAAAAAATGCAAAACAAATAAAAAGGGGCACTCGTGGAAAAATGGCCATTCTAATATACGACATTTCAGAAAAAAAAAATTTCAGCCACGTGCTAGGCAAACCATCAAGGCACATTTTCCGACAAATAAACATATAAATGAATCATTACTCTGTGATAGCTCCTTAGTACGTAGTAATTTTGAAAGAAATGGGAAAAAACGAAAAAATGGCAATCACAGGAAAATCGAACACATACTTATATATACGCCATATCTGGCTAAAAAAAAAAAAAAATAGGCATGGGTAGCCAGATCATCTAGAAACACTTTTCAACACTATAAAAATATAAGTTTTGCGACACTACTTTCCAATTCCTTACGGTAACATGACTAAGCAAAAAAAATGCAAAACAAATAAAAAGGGGCACTCGCTGAAAAATGCCCAACATTCTAATATACAGCATCTCAGATAAATATATATATATATATATATATATATATATATATATATATATATATATATATATATATATATATATATATATATATATATATGTATATATATATATATATATATATATATATATATATATATATATATATATATATATATATATATATATATATATATATATATATATATATATATATATATATATATATATATATATATATATATATATATATATTTATATATATATATATATATATATATATATATATATATATATATATATATATATATATATATATATATATATATATATATATATATATATATATATATATATATATATATATATATATATATATATCATCATCATCATCATCGTCGTCATCGTCATCATAGGGTATTACTATTTCACTACAGAACATAGGGTTCAGACATATCCTTTCAATTGCGTGTGTTATGGTTTTTATGTGCCAGTCCACACCCGCAAACTTTCTTCCATCCATTGTGTTTGCTTCCTTCCTCGGCTTCTCTTACAATTTATAGGGACCCATTCTATTATTCTTAAAGTCTAATTATTGTCTGTTATTCTCATTTTATTTCCTGCCCGTGTCCATTTCATTTTCTTACATGTTTTTAGCATATCCTCTATTCCAGTTTGCTCGCGTAGCCATGATTTTTTTTTTTTCGTTTTTGTATTTCCTATTGTTTTACTCATAATATTTCTTTTTAGAGCTCTTTCAGTTTTAACTACCGTATGTTTTAAGGATATGCAACATATGGAGAGTTTCTGGTAAAAAAAAAAAAAAAAAAAATCTATTAAAATAAATAGGATTTGATCATTGTCCTACCAGTAGCAACTTGTGGATCGGTAAGTTGAGGAATTAATAAAGCCTAAAAAAATCAGTTACTCAAAAAGCTATGGGAATAAAAATGAAAAAAATACCACTAAGTTAGAGAAAAAGATCAACATTGATACGCAACCAAATCAAAGCAGACTATATAACAAATAAGAAAAGGGAATACACGTCACAAGACATTTAATAAGGAAGATAATACGAATAAAATAGATGGTCACTAGAGATTAAAACCAAAGTAGGGAAAGGGAGAGAAGACGATGGGTTGACGACCTAAGAAAATTTGTGAGTAAAAGTAGACTTAAAAACGCCATGAAAAGATGTGAGTAGATTTATTGGAAGGACACGTCTACGTCTTTCAATTTGCAATGAACTTAAGACGGTTGATTATCATGATGATGATTTTATATATATATATATATATATATATATATATATATATATATATATATATATATATATATATATATATATATATATATATATAAACATATGCCCACACGCATATATATATATATATATATATATATATATATATATATATATATACATTTTCATATAGAGGTATATATATATATATATATATATATATATATATATATATATATATATATATATATATATATATATATATATATATATATATATATATATATATATATATATATATATATATACTATATATGGGTGTGGGCATATATATATATATATATATATATATATATATATATATATATATATATATATATATATATATGTATATATATATATATATATATATATATATATATATATATATATATATATATATATATATATTATGACTAGTCAAGCTACAACCCTAGTTAGAAAAGGAAGATGCTATAAGCACAAGGGCTCCAACAGGGAAAAATAGGCCAGTGAGGAAAGGAAATAAGGAAATAAATAAATGATGAGAATAATTTAACAATATATCTTTCTAAAAACAGTAACAGCGTCAAAACAGATATGTCCTGTATAAACTATTAACAACGTCAAAAACAGAGATGTCATATATAAACAATAAAAAGACTCATGTCAGCCTGGTCAACATAAAAACATTTGCTCCAACTTTGAACTTTTGAAGTTCTACTGAACCAACTACCCGATTAGGGAGATCATTCCACAACTTGGTAACAGTTGGAATAAAACTTCTATAATACTTTGTAGTATTGAGTCTCATGATGGATGGAGAAGGCCTGGATATTAGAATTAACTGCCTGCCTAGTATTACGAACAAGATGGAATTGTTCAGGAAGATCTGGATAATAATGATTGAAAAAATAATGAAAAATCTTATGCAACCTGCCTAATAAACTAATGGAGTGACGGTGCCAAAGATTAATATGTGGATCAGGAATAAGAAATTCAATAGACTGCAAGTTTCTGTCCAATAATTTAAGATGAAAAACATCAGTTGAAGACCAGACAGGAGAATTATATACAAAACAAGGTAGAATGGAAGAATTAAAACACTTCTTCAGAATAGATTGATCACCGGAAATCTTGAAAGACTTTCTCAATAAGCCAATTTGTTTTTATGAAGTGTCAGGAACAAACGTTTGAAATTTTTTTTTTCCTTGGCTTCATCTGGGTTATCATCAAGAAAGCTACGTAAATATTTTTCTTGTTGATAACTCACTTGTAGTACTAATCATTCTCAAGTAAGGTACTGCGCTGGACGAGGTCATGTAGATCTTGAAGCTACTTACTCGACAAAGGTATTGGAAGATGTATGCAGGAGGATACCATATAGTCTAAAGGCTTTTTATGAAAACTTTTCACTGCCATTCCTGTATCTTAAGTCATACAGTGTCCTTTGGATTAAGTAACATCACTTGTGATACGCTGCTGAAACCCCTCAAATTTGAAGAAGCCATTTTTTGTCATATCAACAACAGGAAAGTTACCCTTGAGAGCGTGGTTGATAAATTCAATGTAATCATAAAAGCAGCTTACAGAACTTTCCCTTGTTAGCCTCTCCTCAATGTATACACAATGCAAATCCCGAAATATTAAGGAGTGGCATTCACCAAAGAAACCTCGACAGCCTTTGATTACATTGATCAGAAAGGAGAACTACCTTGTTTAAGATCAAATATAGTTAGCCCTCATAAAATGGTTAGCACCACTCATTATCTTGCATGACCTCGCCATGCTTTAACTTCATCTCTCATGCATCTGCATGATATCCACTCTTTACATTTCTGTAAATAGAACATACCTTGGAAGTTGGGAAATTTTACCATTTGATATTTTCCCTTGAGGTTGATGTTTATTGATGCTTTATTGGGTGTATTTTATAATTCTTTTGTCTCAGCTCATATAAAACAAGACCTTCCTTAAACATGTATATATGAAACGAGATATTAATATCATAACGTTAGGGCGACGCATTTATGAAATTTACCGGAAATATCTGAACATTTGGCTGTAACAATTGGGTGACGTTCAGGATATTGTATCTCCAATGGAGAAGTTATTCCTTCAAAGGTTCTTGATATGTCAGGATAAATATTTCAGGTCAGCTTGATATACTTATGAAGATCATAAAAAAAATGGGATCCAAAATGAGATGAAAGACAATACACAAATAGAAACATTATACGTGTAATACGACACCGGAGAGTAATCATTCTCAAATAAGTTATATACTTTGAAAAAAAATATATAAAGAAAACAACTCGAGATTTTCTATTTTAGTATTATTTTTCAATGGGCAAAATGCCCACTTTATATTATTAGTAATATTCATGGTGTTCACATACTAAATTTCTTTGATAAAATGTTAACTTCAAACTATACTTCGCACTAACACGTATGTAATGATATAAGTAAAGAAGTTAGACTTTTCCCAAGTGTTGTTTTCTCTCCAAAGAAAAGGAGATAGTTTATCTATCTTACTTAGAAACCCATTTTAGACACAAAAGCAAATACCTTCTTTTGTTTTTGACAGACGATAACTAAATTTTTGTTATAAAAAGATTACATATAAAGCATGAATTTATATTTGTCAATATTTCCATGAACAATCCTATCTAGATTCTTTATACAATTTGGATCATAATCAGCCAAGTCAATATAATCCAATCATAGCTTTTTCAAATTCGTAATAGTTCCCTATAATCTTGAAATCAGCTTCCACATGAAGAAGAACCAGAAAGGAGGAAATCTGATATGCAATGAAAATAGAAGTATGCAAATTTTCAAACACTCTTAGCTAACTAAACTATCACACTTTAACCAAAATTAATATAAATTAATAAATTTGATCTTTAAAAACCAAACCAAGATTGAATTAAATAATACTGGCTGATCATATAATAATGGAAGTTAATGGAATCATTCAAAATCACATTCTCTTCCTAAAGTCAGAATGATCAAAGTAATCGCTCAAGACATTCACTACCGTCCTAAACTATCTAAAAAAAGAAAAAAAAATTACACAAACAACCTTCAGATATGTAAACATTCGTATATGCTAAGAACAATCAGTACACTTAATACTCCGTTCTCTAGCTAGCTTTAGCTTTCTTGCACTCTGAAGGATTTGACAAACCTCCAAAATCATGTATGAGGACAGTTATATAAGAAACCATTCATCCATAATACCAGGTACACATTATGATTATAACAGTAGGTAACTGATTAAGAACTTAGAGAACAGCAATAATCACATTGAGTATAAAATCTACAATTACATAATCATTAGAGAGAAAGGGCTCATAGGAAAATGTTAGCTTATATTGTAATTCTTAAATGGGATAACTTTGAACTAATGTTCCTTTCAGTTCAAATGAAATTAAAACTAAGTTTTATTATCTTACGAATTATCAACAGAAAGCCATAGTTTTCATAGCAGCCTCTTTCCTACCTTGAAGAAGAGGATGGAAAGGAATTCCCGGCTCTAGGGAACAAATCCTTTAACATAATATGACTCCTTTGATCAATGTGAATCTATTAAGATTTATATGTGGGGAAATCCTGTTATCTCAGGAGCACCCTGATTAAAATCCGTTTCCCTCGATTGACATTTCTGATATTATTATTGGTTACAACTGATAAGGTTGCATCGGTATTGATTGTCGAAGTCAACCTAATGAGATAATTAGGTTTGTGTTGCAGATGACGAGGAAGACCGAATAATGCTTTTGGAATAAGATGATGACAAAGCGTTCGATGATCATAGATCTGTTACATATGATGACGACTGCAATAGTTTTAATACTGTATATGTGGTGAGTTAGAGTAATGCCAGTGTCCGTAAGAATGTTGGTTTAAGAGGAAGATATTTCTTATGGATGTTTTCTGCTGGCAATAAAGAAATATAGATGTAGAATACATTTAATATGAAATTATATAGCATGTAGGCATCCAGAGTATTTGAGTAAGGGATACATATTCATATAATCTACCCATATTTTACTTTATTCATATTTCAGTATTCTTACAATCTTTTATCCTTCAATCTTACTCCAAACTCCTCGTTACTTTACCAGTATAAACTTAAAAATTAAATTTGCTTCGAAATATTCCTTTCATGAAAAATACCAACAGCTGTTGCTAAATGTGGAAAGGGATTTTACTCAAAATGAAATAAGATACTTAGAGATCAGTCGTTGCATTCTTTTATGTCAGTGAGATGAAAAACAGTAATTATTAGATGAAAATTGTACATGAACCATTGGAACATATAAATGAAAAAATTATATGAATATAAAAAAACATTCCTGTAACATAAATTTATTTGATAGTAATTGGCTAGAGGTGTAATACCAATATATGATTATTTTAAAAGGAATAAAATTTTCATCTTACAGGACAAGAAGGGGAATTTAGTTGAGGAATTAAGTTGCTGACCCTTCATCCGGCTACTTCTGTGTGTGTGACAGCTCCCTTCAACTTAAACTCAGCTTATCAAGAAACTTTACTACCGAGGAACTTATAAACGTATGTGGAAAAAAAAAACAGTAAAATTACCAAACAAAAGTGTATTATCATTGTAATTAAAACTTTACAGAATTAATGGTTCGAACGTTAGCAATATCTTGTAATGAGATAACCATTTTATTCCATTGGCTAGGATTCATTATGTCTAAAAAAATTATTAAATAGTACTGTAATCACGAAGAGATAAAATTAATTATTTTTATTTAATCAAACTTGTTAAAATTAAATGAGCAAAAAATTAATGCGATAAATATACCTCAATTCCTAGAAAAAAAAAAAAACAATTAACCCTTGAGTGTAAAATTGCCCTTTACTGTACTTATGCTAACCTTGTGATGTGATTGACTGTTATTACCCTAGGCTCTTGTAAAAAAAAAAAAAAAAAAAAAAAAAAAAAAAAAAAAAAAAAAAAAAAAAAAAAAATAAATAAATGAATAAATTATAAACACCGACTTTCTAGTTCGTGACATAAATCTAATTCAGCCATCCAGGCTATTTATGTACACACCTCTCTAGCCGAAATTTTGAGAGAATCCATTAATCCGGGCATTAGAACATTCACTTCTCATAAATATCTGCGATAGGATTAATATTCCATTCATGTTGATTTTTCTATTAGTTCAAGGTATATTACGGATAGACTACTTAGTCTCTTTGGATCAATTCGAAAATTCTTCTTACAGTTTCGCATAATGTCAATTTAAGCACAGTGTGCTTCATAAATTCTTACTATGATTACGATTACTGTAGTTTCAAAGGTCACAAAACTCCAGTGTAGTTTTTTAATGAAATATATCCAAATATACATGTGACCGTTTCAAGGTTGATATATTGTCTAAATATATATAGTTGTGACATATTGAAATGCATATATATATATATATATATATATATATATATATATATATATATATATATATATATATATATATATATATATATATATATATATATATATAATATATATATATATATATATAATATATATATATTAGGGAACCTAAATCAATGGTAATAACACTATTGTCAAGTATGGGATAATCAAGCATTTTCACTCATTTTACGTTATAATCATGACGAGATATTGAGAACATTTCTCCCATGAGGTATCATTGCATACATAGTAAGTGATAAACATATTTCTTTGACAAGTATTTCGTCAATTGTAGAGATTATCATTTGTTGATCCATGTTGATGATCTCTTTATTTGAATTCTTTTGTAAAATAAAATCCTGGCTATTTTGTGCCTCAGGCGTTCCATAATTCTTTGAGCATGCACGGTCATGAGATGATAGGCTTCAAAGTGCATAGGTGCATTTACAATCTAAATGATTTCACTAACCCAGTATTTGTAGGCCATACCGGTGGATTCCTTGTTTCATGCACCGATAGGTGTTTCAAGAGATCCAAGACCTCTCAAATCCCCGGGGCCGATCTACTGCACAGCTAATGAAGTCGAAGTTCAAAGGTCATGACAATATTAAAGATGCCAATGATTGAGTAAGTTCCTTTATTTCAAGTCAGATTTTAAAAATACATCAACGCTCGGATTTGGGTGAAAGCACGTTTTATCAGACTCATCGTTGTTTTTCCCACATTCATGTTAATGTTAATATGTCTGGCCACGACCCTGGCAAATAACAAGGATGCTATTACCTATTCACGGTCATTTATCACTATGCTCGCTAGCTTAAAGCCATACCCATACTAGATGCCATATCTGCCACATATACTCTACTTTATGGATGGATAGCACAATGTGTCATCCAAGAACACGTTACCCCCAATAAGAGAACCATATTCACCTCTCAATTGAGGACATCATTAGAAGCAGTCTTGGCATCACCCTAGACTGGGCTACTGCTTACAACCCTGCAACCAACGGAGTAGTGGATCGTTTCCATTGTACCATCAAAGCAGCTTTGATTTCTCGCTGAACTGCTTTCAGTTATTTTCCACAACTTTACTGGATCCTGCTAGGAATGAGGACCACTCCTAAAGACACCATAGTTTACGTCACGCCATCAGACTTACAAAGCCATCAGCATACCATTATATATAGGAGGATCATATTACAACACATATCTTTATGTGCACCGACACTTGTAAGCCTCTGCTTATGCCCCATATACACGTCCATTCTTTATCATCCTTTGTACTCCGACAAAACTTTTCCCTTACAATTCATAGTAAAGACGATGGATCACCATTAACTTCCTAAAACCTTTGTTTATCCGACAAGGCAACCAGCCAACAGTACAACACTTTAGATTATGTTTCCCTATTTCAGTGGCATATCTGCCTCAAGGGAACAGCCATGTGATCCAAGTGCAACAAGCGATGCACATACAATTAAAAGATGCATGCCCTATATGTGCTTCTTTCTATACTGCAACTGCCAAAAGACTAATTTTTTTTTTTTTTTTTTTTTTTACTAATGTAACAAACTAATTTATAATTTATCATTCCAAAGATTCATTATCTAGATTTTTTATTCAATGTCAACCTTATTA
>NC_090760.1:45013149-45020649 GCF_036898095.1 Palaemon carinicauda | reverse complement strand
AACGAAGTTATCCTACCGTTTTCTTCCAGTAATGTTAAAGCCTGATGAAAAAACATTAGTTTTAATTGAAGAAAGTAACTAGTCTAGTAAAATGTTTTCAGTGATAGCGCTTCGAGTAAAGATTAACTGTTCTGTTCACAAAAGATGAAAATCTGATTGATTTTGTTGCTGTGTGGTTAAATGAGCAATTGTTCTTTATGCTGTAGGAACTAAAAGGTTTCATTGCATAGTTTCTTTGGATTATAGTAATTTAAGTTTGTTTTTTGAGACCTTTGTGATCAAAGATGTTAAATGTGATTTTTAGAAGAGGACAGTCACATGTTGAGATAACTTTGTGTTAACAATAAAAAGTTGTTAAATTCCAGAGAGGAAATGTAGAACGGTTTTAACTTCAGAGTTAAGACGTAATTTATGAAATTCTTTATCAAGACCCTTTTTAAGTATGTAGTTAGTAAATTATGGAGGGAGAAAATGTAATTTAGGTACATTGGTGATTTGGGAAATTCGTGTCACAATGTTTGTTATTACGTCATATTCCGTGTTGGCGATCACTAGCCTACTTAGATCGTTAAGAAGTGTTTTAAAAGAAAGAGTTAAGCTATTGTTTGTCAGTTTTGGTCTGAGATTATCTTAAATAATGAAGATTCTTTTGTTAACGCAATACCAGAATCGAGTTCAGATGTTAACAGTTGTCAAGTAATTGGTAATGTCACGTAACGAGATTTAAAAATTTTGCGTTTGGTTTCTTTTAGTTACAGTGTGTCATAAGTGATTTGTTTGTCAGTGTTCGGTCTGGTTGATGACATCAAGCATTGTTAACAAATTATCTTGGACAAGTAATATCATAAGGTCTGAAGGGTACCCAATTAGAGTCAGCTGACATGCATGAAGATGAATGAAGCGATTGAGACGTGTGAATTCTCTGAGTAAGCATTATGATGCCACAGCCACTGATAAAGAGCTAACCTTGAGTCTTTTTTTTAGGGGTAGAGAGTAAATCTAAAATATTGACATGTAACGTAATTTCTTTGCTTTGTACTTAACTGTCAGAATTAGATTTTTGTTTTCTAAACCGGTGTTTCCCAACCTTTTTTAAAAGATTACCCCAAAATTTTATTTCCAACATATCAATTACCGCATTGAACATATACCCGGTAACATCGGATGTTTTTTTTTTTTTTGGCAGCCACATGATGAACTGTATGGATCATGTGGCCCGCTATTGGCTGCTTATAGTTAAAATTATTGATTTTCCTATAAAATAATTATTGCAGATTTTGTGTATGAATTATGGCAATAATTATGGGAATGTGAATAACTCAATTTCAGAACATCTTGATTACCCCAAAAATACGGATCCATTACCCCAATGGGGTAATTTACCCCAGGGTTGGGAAACACTGCGTGTAGAGGATTATGTGTTTTGGAAAATCGTGACAAGTGAACGAAAATTGATTGTTTTAGGTAATATTTGACAACATGATATAGAGAAGAGAATTTGAGTTCTTATGTGATTGTCAATTCTAGTTAATTCACGAGAACAAATAAGTAATATGAAAATTTTGAGAAATGGCGCACAAGTTGCCGTATATTTTCATTTGTTTGTGGCGATGAGTAAAGTAAATGATCGGAATGATGGTAAAACCAGATATTGGTGACACGATAGTTATAACAGTAGGCTTAGTGTTGCAAGACTTGATAGACTAACCTAGGTTTTGAAGAATAGCTTAGTCAAGCAATAAACTCTGATTCAGGTAATGAATTCTCAAGTTAATTACTTATTTTTGAGTATCAAGGAAATCATCTCAACCAAACAAACTTTGGGATAGAAGGTGACAATGAGTAGCCATACCGTTGCCTTCGTTAGTTAATTAATGTCTGATAAAAAAATTTTATGTTTTGTGTCAGATTGTGTTAAAGAGAAAAGGATATGTTTTTCTATGTCAAGGTATAATGCAAGAAGTGGATTTGATTTTAATTACGTGATTTGGCGAATTCACGAGATAAAGCCTAGTAATTTAGTGGCGTTTTTGTACGTTTAGAGACCAATAAGAGGCCAGTTAATCGCCCTTCAGAGTTATGTAAGTCTCAGTGACTTATCTCAAAGACCAAAAGAGACTCTGGTTTGTTTTCCTTTCTTTTTTTGTTTAAACCATAATGCCTGTTTTATGCATAGGTTAAGGACGTAATTTTAAAGTTTTGAGTTCATTTTTTTTTGAAATTTTATGGCATGCTATATCTATTTGTTTTCTTTTTCTGATGTTTTTAGCTTTAAGTTCGTTACTCGCTGAAATTGCGAGGAATAAAGAGTTTGGGTCAGCAGAGTTTGACCCATCTCAGTCTCTGTGTGCGCGAATGTTTGTGTTGGCATACATGTGTGAGAGAGAGAGGAGAGAGAGAGAGAGAGAGAGAGAGAGAGAGAGAGAGAGAGAGAGAGAGAGAGAGAGAGGGTGACGGATTAGCTGATGAGTGTCGAAACGTTACCCAAGCCCCCTTTTCTGCTGAGAGAGAGAGAGAGAGAGAGAGAGAGAGAGAGAGAGAGAGAGAGAGAGAGAGAGAGAGAGAGAGAGAAAGAGAGAGAGAGAGAGAGAGAGAGAGAGGGGGGGGGGGCGCTTCAAGATTGCGCACGCGCAGGAGCGGCGTCAGTAGGTTCTCAAAATTAAAAAAAAATATATTGTAGATGACTGCGTGAGAGTTGTTTCCTTGTGAGATAGTTCTGTGAGAAGAGCTGAGAGAGAATTGTTTCTTTTGCCTGATGAATGACCCTTAAGGCTAGGGAAGTAAGAAAGTATTTTCTTGGTGTTTTTTCTTTTTCTTTGGAAATTGATTAGAAAGATTGTTTTTTGTTGACCTCAGTAACAGGTTATAAAGAATTTGTTGTGTTCTGAGTAAAATTTAACGTAATTTGGGAACAGTTTTGGCTTCGAAGAAATTCTATGGCGCTCAGTTTTAACGTAAATTTACGTTTTTTGCCTTGTATTTTTTTCTTCTTTTTTTATAGATTTAACGTAATTCTGATTGGAAAGGTTTTCCCTGTTCGTAAATTGCACTATGAAGTTTCGATTTCAAATTAGTTCTCTGTGATGTGTTGTTACACTCCCCAAGAGAGATTGGCTCATCAAACATTTAATTGGGCCCAACAAGGCGCTAGAAGAATTGGAAGACCCAGGCCTACATGACTTAGGGCTGTAAAGTGCAATGCAAATGGTGGTGATGTTGTGGTAACACAGGAGCCTTTGTTTGTGTGAAGTGGGTCAGCTTGGATGAATAAGCGTCCTAGTATGATTGTTGTTTGTTTGACAGAGTTGGGTTTTGCTTGTTTTGAGGTCAAGATAGGAATGTCGCTGTTGTGAAAGCGATGTGTGTAGGTTGTGTCTCTGTTGTGAAATTTCTGCAAGAAAGCTTATTTTCTTTTGTGATGCAGCAATGTGTCAGCAGTTTGTCCAGGTTGGAGTTTGAATGATTGAGCATGGAGAGTTCATAGCTTTGATGACAATGCCGGAGAGAGAGAGAGAGAGAGAGAGAGAGAGAGAGAGAGAGAGAGAGAGAGAGAGAGAGAGAGAGAGAGAGAGAGAGATAGAGAGAGAGACTGACTTCCTGTACTTGGGCGTCGAGATGTCCTTAAGAGTTTTGATGTCCTTTGTGAGTTGGCAGAGGCTGATTGAAACTTGGGAATTTGGACATCCCTGTTGTGGATGTTGAGGAATTGTTTTCCTTTTCCACTGTCTGGTTGGACTGGTGTTCTGTTTTGATAACCTACCTGACCCCGGTGAGGGGAAGAAAGGAGGCCAGATTCTTTATGCTGGCGGATTCTTTCTTGGGAGAGGTTGTTATGTTGTCCTTAAGCTAGAGGCTTTGAGGAAGACCTCCGCCAGAGTTCAGGCAATGAACGTGGAGGGAAGGGGATCAGGGGATCCCAGGCATGCCTCACTTAGTGCAAGTATAGGCATGGCTCAGATGAGTGGTTGCAGTGGCACCATTCATTTTGACAGTGTAATTTTGTTGCTTTTTTTGCACAAAAGTGTTCCAAGGAGGACCTCCTGCCAGGTACCCCATGAAGGCGGAGGTCGAGGAAACATTCCTACACAGGGTGGGGCTCCAGTGTGTCCAAATGAGTCCTCGGGTGTACCATATTTGGCACGGTGTGAAGATGTAACGACCCCGTTGGTGTCGCCTGTAGGTTTAGTGTGCACACATTTTTTTTTCTATGTAATAGTAATTTTGATTTGTAAACACTATGTAAGTGTGATATAGCTATGAGAATATTATGACTAATAACATATATTGGTTTTCCGAGGAATTGATTTTGTGTGAAACTTTTCTGTTTATGTAATTTGAGGGTTTTTTGCTAGTAACTATTGATTTTGGTTTAAACCTAATGAATATATAATGCATTGTTTTTACCAGTACTATATCTTAAATCTCTTTCACACTGAGAGTCCAATAAAGGAGCCAGATTGTTGGCCTGACATATGAGGGCATTAATTCTTTTTGTACGATGACTGCATCCACTAATGGACTGTAGGAATTAGAAAAGTTAAGTATTTTATATACAAAGGTAACTTTCTGTTGTATAAATTTTAAGTTAGCAGTCACTGTCCTCTATGTACTCTTGATAAATCATACAGTATCCGTACATGTTCATATGTATATCATGAATACAGTCATGTGTAGTGTTGATTGATGATTAGTTCTCTTTTTGAGTTATCTTTAAAATACGTTCACCGACAATGAGTATTTCTGTATGATTTGTTTTGATGATGGAAGTCTGTTTCAGATTCCAAGTACTGATATGTAAATTTGTCAGTATTTTTATTTCTTGGTATTTACCTATCCATATTTACTGCATTTTTTTCTTTTTTAGTATATGATCTTTTTGAGTATATAATCTTTTTGGGTATATAATCTTTTTGAGTATATAACCTTTTGAGAGTTTTGTTCTTAGTTTTCAGTTAATCACATTATATACCATGTGTATTCATATAATTACAGTTCCTATTTTTCTCATGATTAAAAGCACAACTACTGTAATGAGACATGCGAACTTGCTTTGTTCAGACCTTGTAGTTTGTTGCTATTTGAGTTTTTTTCTCTTTTTTCTTTTATTTTTTTTGAGGGGGAGAAGTTGAGGTTATGTGTACCCGAAGCAAACTGCGGCAGAATAGTTTCGGGGTTTGAGTTTAAAGTAAACGTTGTTGTGATTGCTTTCTTTTGGAGCCTACCACAGTTCCAGGAGAAACTGTAACTTGGTAGGGGGGTTTTGTCACACATACCAAATTCTTGAAACCCCCTTTTGGGGTCATGTGAACGACCGCTGCCTGCTGGCTTCGCTTGGGAACACACGCTACCTCAGCTTCCACCGGTGACAGGATTTTATTGTTTCTTCACTTTTGTTGACGAGGACTTTTTGTTGGCTCCTCTTTGGTCTTACAGATTGTGTGGGAAAGCTACAGCCAGGGGACAAAGAACATCCGCCTAGTACAGAACGGACTACTACCTCGACACCCCTAGGAAAGATGGCACCTACCCCAGGACGCCAATGGACCACGTCTTGAGGGAGTGCCACACCTAGAAATCAGTCTGGGGAGAGCAATTATGATAGCAAGGCTCGTGTCGCTCCATTGTTCAAGAACTCATAAGATAAGATTTAGATTTAAACTTATGATTTGTCTTTAAGTATGGTGGTAAAGGTTCAAATCTTTTCAAAGTAACTCTTCTCCTAGCTGTAATATCTCCCAGAAATTATGATGTAAACTCATGAATTGTAAGAGCACGTGTAAACATTGATTTGGAACATTTCAAGAACGCTATGCAGAACTTTGCAACACTTAGAAAAACTTTGAAGTGTTCAAGAATGAAGTTGTGAAATTTATAGTTAAATATATGTAAGTTGAAATATCAGATTCGCCTCTGACTTATCCAGTTTCCTGAGACTAATTTAGACTTAGATTTAAAATTCAATTTTGTCTGTTATGACATTATTATTATTATTATTATTATTATTATTATTATTATTATTATTATTATTATTATTATTATTATTATTATTATTATTATTATTATTATTATTATCATCAAAGCTACCACCCTAGTTGGACAAGCACGATTTTATAAGCCCAAGGTCAACAACAATGAAAATGGTATGGCACTACCCAAAACTATATTGGAGTGTGTGTGTGTGCTTACTCTATGTCCATTTATCTCCACCAAATAATTCAGAGACGTCCGGTTTTAGGAACTAATTTCAAATCCCTTTTATTCTGGACAGAATCCTCCGAAACCTGGTCCTATAGCTCCTGGTCGTTTATCTGCCTGTGTAGGGGGGTTGGGGGGAGAGGGGGTTGTCGGATTGCTGGTATAGAGAATAGTCGAATGTTCAGACCTCTAGCTTTTTTTTTACTATGGTTGATTTTAAACTGTTAGCCTTAACTCGACCTGGATGTCATTAAGTATCCAATACTAAAGGGGGCTAAAAACCCGTTATTTACGGTTCATTAACTCATCTTGCTAAAATACATAACAGCTTCAATTTCTCGGCCTTCTTAAATTTGTGTGTTTGCGTGAGGTATGTTCTAATAGGCAGTTTTGTAATCATACATATGTGACAATTGGTCTAGTGATTCCATAGAGATATTTTAGTCATGTAAATAGCCCAAAATATTTTCACAAACTTTAGTTCTTGTTTTTAACATGCTTTTATAATATATTTGTATATATATCCAGGAGATCTTATTTACACAAGATATATATATATATATATATATATATATATATATATATATATATATATATATATATATATATATATATATATATATATATATATATTATACATATATATATATATATATATATATATATATATATATATATATATATATATATATATATATATATATATAAATATATATATATATATATATATATATATATATATATATATATATATATATATATATATAAATATATATATATATATATATATATATATATATATATATATATATATATATATATATATACATATATATATGTGTGTGTGTGTGTGTGTGTGTGTGTGTGTGTGTGTATTATATATATATATTCACTAGAACTCATTTTATGGTAATAGCTTTTGGCCGAGGGGAGATTTGAACCCCTGCCTATTCAGCAGAAAACCATGCATGCGATGACTCTACCAACTGAGCCATCAAAAGAGATATATGTTTATGACAAGTCACTATACATGTTCCTGTCGAATTCAGGAATATGTTCATAGACTTCAAATGAAACCATCTCCACCATGATAGCTGAACTGTGAGTTGGCAACACGTGGTTATTTTATGATGAATATACATCACTAACACTCGTGATTTCAATCAATGTAAATATCAACCACAATTTCATTTAATAACGAATTCTATCTTGAGAATAAATAGCCACTGAAATTCATTTTATGGTAATAGCTTCTGGCTGGGCACGGATTCAATCCCCTGCCTATTCAGCTGAAAACCATGCCTG
>NC_090760.1:44998149-45008149 GCF_036898095.1 Palaemon carinicauda | reverse complement strand
GAAGTATCACGAAACTAGTCAGGACTTTATTGTATATTTCGTATTTTCATTTTCCCTGTGGTTCTTCTGCATATATATATATACACACACACATATATATGTATATATATATGTATATATATATATATATATATATATATATATATATATATATATATATATATATATATATATATATATATATATATATACTATGTATATGTATAAACACACACATATATATATACATATATATATATATATATATATATATATATATATATATATATATATATATATATATATATATATATATATATATATATATATAATATGTATATTATATATGTATTATATATATACATACATACGTACTGTACATATAAATTAATAAATTAATATATATAGATAATATATATATATATATATATATATATATATATATATATATATATATATATATATACTGTATATATATATATATATATATATATATATATATATATATATATATATATATATATATATATATATATATATATATATATATATATATATGTCAACAGATAATGAGACAGGTTTTTTCACTTTATTACAAAAAGGTTTGTGAATACACTTGTATAGGGCCGATATTATTATTATTATTATTATTATTATTATTATTATTATTATTATTATTATTATTATTATTATTATTATTATTATTACTTGCTAAGCTACAATTCCACTTACTACTAATCTCATTGGAGTTAATATAAAATGAAGTTCACTGCTAAATGATCAACATTACGGATTGAGTTGAAATATGAATTTCTTTATGAAAATAAAAATAGCTAGAACTGGAACTAATAGGCAAATTGCAATGATTTCAGTTACAATCTGTGTATTAAGAAAAAAACAGCTTATCGGAAACTATAAATTTAACCAAAATATTATTCAGGAAATATAATTTCGTAAAAAATATAATTCAATTAAACATACAAACAAAAGCATGATATTTGTTATTCAAGGAAAACATTGAATCAGTAAAAATATATTCTTAAGAGAAAACACACCAGGACTATCTTATAGGGTCTGCCACTAAATTCTTATTTAAGCGATACTTTAAGGCTTAGTTCTATTCACTTTAGGATTATGTTGGATCTGTGGAAGATATTTCTTGTGTCAGCCTTTTGAGTATTACAGACGTTCAATTTGTTGAAGAACATGGGTTATTTTCTCTTGAAATTAAATTGAATGTCTATCAAATATTACAAATGAACGCAGAGGAAAATAAAGCAACCACAAAAAAATAAAGTATATTCTTCTTGTGAGTTGAGCTAGAAAATAAAAGTAAGATGGAACTAATGTATAGAAAATTAACTATTCATTAAAATGATCCTCTTCCGATCAGTGGAGTAAAGTTTTTCTCAATTCGGTAGACACCATCTACATATAAGTACCATGAACATTGATACCGTTTGGCGTGAAAGTATCAATCCATCATAGTAAGAGAGAAGCTGTATGTCAGAGGTGTAATATCTAGCGGCGTTCCCAACACATGTGATTAGTGGTCTCTATCTCTCACACAAACAAATAAAAAAAAAAAAACCTGCCCACAAACGCACACACGCAAATGTCCTTCCACGGAAAAGATCTGCACATGACATATACTTTCCACTATTTGTTCTTTGAGGTCAGGCCTTCAAGGAATTGGATCTATGTTGGCTCCAAGAAATTTTATTTTGAAAAGAAAATTCGGTGAAGCATCGTATATCTCTTTCTGGAAAAATATTCAGGTTCAAACTCAATATGCATATGTTTTTGGAAATATGTGGATGGATATAACTAATACTTTCGATATAACTTGAATTACTGTACGATTACCTTTACTGTCAATGGTATGTAGTTATCTCTTTTTACTGCTCTCATATATTTATGATAATGCTGGATTATTTTGAGTTGAAGAGTTGAAAGCTTCATGACAGATTCCCTGCCTTTTCGTTAAATAGTAATAATAATAATAATAATAATAATAATAATAATAATAATAATAATAATAATAATAATAATAATAATAATAATAATAATAATAATAATAATAATAGCAACAACAACTACAACAATAATAATCAACAACAACAACCAGAACAAATAATAATAATAATAATAATAATAATAATAATAATAATAATAATAATAATAATAATAATAATAATAATAATAATAATAATAATAGTTAACTTATTTGGGAAGAAAACACATGGTCTAAGGTGGTCGACGGCAAGGAGGGGGTTGGGGCCAGGGGGGGGGGGTGTTTGCTTGCAAGTAGGTAAGTACACGTATTCTTGGTTAGGTTAGGTGGGGAACCTTATATTATTTCCATGTGTTTGTTTCCCTTTCAAAAATGTGTCTTTTCATTTGTGTCTCTCTGAAATTTAGGGTGTCTGAAAAAAAAAATGTATTTCCTCCAATCATTGGCATCAAAACATTTCAAAGTATAAACATCAGAGTCATTAATTACTTTATTCAGTAGGAATTTTGTGCTATAGTAAATGTTTACCCATATTTCTATTACTGACGTGATCCGGTAGAAAGGCTTTTACAACCAAGAAACAAAAGTGTCATACGACACCAAATGGAAAGCGAGAGAGAGAGAGAGAGAGAGAGAGAGAGAGAGAGAGAGAGAGAGAGAGAGAGAGAGAGAGAGAGAGATCTTTTCATTATTTAATATACGGTGGTCCATTTCTATAACGTATTTTCTTACAAAAGATAAATGTTTCGCAACAAACATTTTTTTCTCTCTTTTTCGGTTTTCTGATGTTAACCCATATATTAGTCTTCTATTATGTCCTATTAAATAAAGAAACTACACCAAGGTCTACTATAAGGCTTTTTTTGGAACAAAAGTTACGAGGTAGTATTTTATTGGTAGCTAAAAAATTATCTCTGAAATCGAAAATTGCATGAAGCATTCAAAGATAAAATCATCCATTCTCATATTTCCTGTATATCCTCATTAAAATCCCTTACCTCTATTCTCATTATTGGAAACATAGTTGTAGAGCCGTTAATATTGTGCCATTCTTTTCATATTGTAAGTGATTTTTTTTGTCAAATTGCAGCATTCATTGAAGAGAGATACTCACAACTTGCCGCATATATTATATTTTACTCTCATCTCTAAATTAGGATATGACAGACAATCCTTCCAAGATGAGATGTCCTGTCACCCAAACACTAGACGAGCTTTCAATATCAACAAAAGAATTTCCTTTCGACAATCGTGAGAAACCCAACGTGGATCAGACTCTCAAAGGACCGTTTATCTCCCGGATCGCAATAAGAATTCACGGGGAGTTGCTTTACCCAATAGTGGCAGATGAATGGGATTCACATCAAAGGAATGAAGCGAGCAATGGCAACGAACAAAACCTTTGTTCTTCTCTTATTAAAATGGGGTTTTTTTAACGTCTGTCCTATTTATTCCTCTTCTTCTTCTTCCTCTTATTTGCATGTTTATTCTACCGTTTTTTTTTTTTTAACATAAAATTCTATTCTATTTACTTTGTACAAATTTGTGTTTAAGAAAACTTTACTAGATATACTTTCTACGATTTAAAATTTAATATAAGATAATGTATTATTAATATAAACCTTGATAGTGAAGTTTTTCATGAATAAATACCATACGAAATCAGTTCCTCGCGGAGGCCTTGAACTAACACAATTTTAATATATTTCTGGACCTTACATCGAAACTTTTACTTTTCCAATAATAATATGTTATGGTTAAGGAAAAGTGAAGTATTAATACAATTTCCAAAATGGGAAAGTAAGGGTACTAACCTTTATTATTCAAATATATATATGTCTTATCCTATTTTCTATACATTGTACTCTGAACCTTTCCTATTCAAAGAGATATATAAAATTTACATATTCCTCGTATTGTCCCTAAACCAGAAAGCTTGTGATTTAAAATCCAAAATAGAAACTAACTGAGATTTAAAACAATACATTTAATACCAAAAGTTAATAAAGAATTAGTTTTTGATACCACAAATAACCAAAAACATAGTAGAACCAATAGAGTGAAGTGTTAGAAGACAAATTAAAGATAAATAAAAGGAAAGTGTAACTCCAAAAGTTTAAAAACCAAGTAGAGTTGAAAAAAATAAAGTAAGAAATTAATTTTCATTAAAAGAAAATGAAGGCATCGTGCGGGAACAGCGAAAGACTAAATATAATAATATTCAAGTAAGATATAACAAGGTAATTTGAGGATTGATAAATGACACCAACATATTCCAGGATAAATATCGTGATCATCAACTCTAACTCTGATCCAAAGATTCAGAAATGATGGCTTCGTTAGTTCCAGCTCCTCCAATTTAACTAAATTACTTCGGACTCTGTTTTATCTGTGTGCTGGTGAGTGATTACACTTTTGCGGCCCTATAAATATCCTGATTTAACGCGGATAACAAAAGGCTATCGAGTGCAATATTGCTACAAGTTTTCGTGAATAGTCGGTGATTAGTTTGAGGTCAGAGAAGTGGGATAAAACGTCGGCATAGAATAGTTATCTTGTGAATTACTATAAATCTAATCAAGATGGCTATGTACAACACGGGCAAGGCTTGGAGAGACATTGCTGGACTCAGCAAAAGTAAATTCCATGAGTTGGCGAAACAGGAGCCCGACCATCTGATAACAGAGGTCACTAGTAAAGCCAACCATTGTGACGGAAAAAATATTCGCAGACATATTGAAATAATACGATCAAATAAACTGGAGAAAATCTGCGAAAAACATCAGCAAAATAATAGAAGAAATTCCAAAGAAGATCCAAATGATAAAGAGACTTATAAAGAAAGTCTACATCAATCAACACATTCCATCAAAGAACAATAAGAAGTCCAATATGGTGAATATGCTGATTGATGCATTGAGAAAAAGAATGTCAAAATGGTTTAATACATGTAAGATATGGTATTCCATTAATAATCCTCAACAATTGATTAGAAAATGTGATGCCTGTCATGTTCCAACACACCCCACATGTGCTGAAATACAGAAAAAAATAAAGACATAAAGGTATTCTGCTCAACCTGCTTAGTCTGGATAGAAAATATAATTAAGTCGAAACTAAATCTGCAAATAGTTGAAGATAAAGAAGAGGAAGAAGAAGAAACAGAAGAAGAAGAAGAAGAAGAAGAAGAAAAAGAAGAAGAGAAAAATGAACAGGATATGTGTAAGGATTCAGAGGAAACCATTGATATAACTTATGATGCCATCCAACAACATACTTATGAAGAAATTTATTACCAGATGGAAACAAATAATAGACCCAAGAGATTCTACCCGGACCTACATAATTTTAGGGAAGAGCAAGAACAAGAAAAAAAAGAAAAGAAGGATATAGTGTGCAATATGCTGAAAAGAGGGAATTGCATATTTGGCGAAAGATGCTACTACAAGCATCCAAAGATATGCCATAATTATGAAATATATGGTAAATATGCGTATTTAGACGGATATGGAGACGAATGCAGAGATATCCATCCAAAAATATGCAAAAATCTAAAAGAAGGAAAAGGATGCAGTTTCAACAAAAAATGTCGATATATGCATCCTGCAACCATGAATGAAAGTAAGAAAACTCAGCAAACTGAAAATAAAAATTAAAGCAAAAAAGGAAAAAAAAGAAACAAAAATGCAGGCCGTGTATATACCACGCAATGAACCAAGAGCCCTAAGATATGAGGCCTTTCAACCTAAATCTGCCCATTTAGAGCCCAACTCCAAAGAATGCATCAATAATGTCCGGAGTTAGTGCAGATATGGGGATAATTGCCGGTATACACACAAAAATAAATATGAAGGCGAAAGAGCAAATATAATAGAGAAGTTGGATTTTTTAATGGCAGAATTCTGGGAAATGAAGAAAAGAACATCATATCAGAGCAGGAAGGAAGCATGGGAGAATCCATATCATTACCAATATTAAATAATAGGGAGGAAACACAAACCATAATAGTGATGAATTCACAGGGTTTAGTCACGAGTAACTCTAAAAGGAAAATAGAGTTCCTAGAAGAAGTAACCCAAATTGAAAACATAGATATATTAAATATAAGTGAAACATGTTATTCCCAGGAGACTGGTAGTGATGACTAGATAAAAGGTTTCCAAACTTATAGATCAGACAGAAAAAATAGGAATCAAAGGGGAACCGCAATATATGGAAGAGACATAAATCAAAGAAAAGTCAATGAAAAAAACAGCAACACATAATGTGAATTGATTGCGGTAGTATTTGAATTTTAAAAACTAGTGAATATTGTAGTTTACAGACCCCCAAACATTAAGGAGTTTGACATAATAATAGAAAAAATAGATGATATATGTAGAAACCATAAAAACTGGAATATACTCCTATCCGGAGATTTTAACTTTCCTTTCGTGGATTGGAAAGAACGGATAGAAAAAAGTGGTTGTATGTATACATATAAAAAAGAGAGTAATAGTAGCGCAGAAGATAAAAGGCAATTTGAAAAGCTTCAAGACATGCTATTAGAACATAATATGCAACAACTAAACCATATTCCAACAAGAAAGGAAAATGTCCTAGATCTAGTATTTGTGAATGAGGTGAATTATGTTCAAGAAATAATAGCGTATAACACGGGAATTTCAGACCACAATGTCATAGAATTGATAGTCCATTCCAAAGCAAGTGATCACAGAATTAATAAAAAGTACAAAACTTTGGGAAGGATATGGAAAATATAATTTTTACAGTAAGAATATAAAATGGTCAGAAATAAATGAAGAACTGAATAAAGAATGGAATAATGTATTTGTAAGTGATAATATAC
Organism: Palaemon carinicauda; assembly: GCF_036898095.1. Taxonomy (NCBI): domain Eukaryota; kingdom Metazoa; phylum Arthropoda; class Malacostraca; order Decapoda; family Palaemonidae; genus Palaemon; species Palaemon carinicauda. Next base: position 45,001,307 of record NC_090760.1, on the reverse strand, counting down.
AGGTAAATACGGACATACTGTACAAAATACTGGAGAAAATTGTTGAAAAATATGTACCGAAAAAAAACAATAAACAAAAGACGTGCATACCAAGAGACAGAAGGATCTTATTTCAGAAAATTAGAAAGTGGAAGAAAAATCTTGCAAAAGAAAAAGGAAGTGTGGAAAATGAGGGAAATAAAATGTAAGATACAAAATGCAGAACAAAAGATTATACAGTCGAAAGAAAATGAAAAAAGGGACTTAGAAGAAAGGACACTTCAAAATATAAAAAGAAACCCCAAAGTACTTTACTCCTATGCCAAAAATATGAATAAAGGGAGATTAGAAATAGGCCCTCTAAGAATTGAAGGACGGCTAACGAATGAAAAAAAAGGAAATATGCAACATATTAGCAGAAAAATATAAGAGTGAGTTCACGCCAAGAATTGCGAATGAGAATATTGAAACAGAAATGAGAGAAGAAAATGTTGAATATCTAACGGATATAGATATTAATGAAGCAGTTATTGTCAAGGCTATAAACGAAATTAAAAATGGATCGGCAGCCGGACCAGATGGAGTTCCAGCGATTTTGTTAAAAAAACTGCAAACACTATCGCGAAGCTGCTTGCAATACTGCTAATACAAAGTGTAGATATGAGTGAGATATATGTTAAACATAAACTAGCTTATATAACCCCTATCTTCAAAGGTGGATCAAGACTAGAGCCAAGCAATTATAGACCTGTTAGTCTGACATCACATATTATGAAAGTGCATGAAAGGGTAATAAAAAAGAAAATAATGGACCATTTGGTTGAAAATAATTTGTTTAATATGGGTCAACATGGTTTTGTGCCCGGAAAAAGTACACAAACCCAACTGATAGCACACTATGAAAACATATACAAAAATATGATAAATGAAAAAGACACAGATGTGATCTATCTAGATTTTGCAAAAGCCTTTGACAAGGTAGACCATAACATATTGGAGAAAAAAATTAGAAAGCATAATATTGTGGGAAAGATAGGAAAATGGGTAAAAGAATTCCTGCAAAACAGAAAACAGATAGTGGTTGCAAATGACGAGAAATCAGATGAAGCCCAGGTAATATATGGTGTGCCATAAGGTACGTTATTAGCTGGACTGCTGTTTGTTATTATGATCTCAGACATAGACTGTGATGTTGAAAACTCCGTAGTGAGAAGTTTCGCCGATGACACAAGAATAAGTAGAGAAATTACTTGTGTTGAAGATAGGAACTCACTACAAAGAGATCTAAACAAAATATATGAACGGGCAGAGATAAACAGGATGGTATTTAATTCCGATAAATTCGGATCAATAAATTATGGAAACAGAGAAGGAATGGTATATGCATACATGGGACCTAATAATGAGACAATCATAAACAAGGAAGCAATTAAAGACCATGGTGTGATGTTAAATAGGAATATGTTATACAACGACCAAATAGCAACACTGTTGGCTAAATGTAAAGCAGAAATGGGAATGTTATTCAGACACTTTAAAACAAGAAAAGCTGAACACATGATTATGCTTTACAAAACTTATGTACGTAGTACACTCGAGTACTGCAATGTGATATGGTACCCACACTACCAAAAGGATATTGCGGAAATATAGAGTGTACAAAGGTCCTATACTGCTAGAATAGAAGAAGTTAAGGACCTTGACTACTGGGAAAGACTGCAATTTTTAAAATTATGCAGTCTAGAAAGGAGAAGAGAACGCTACATGATAATACAAGCATGGAAGCAAATAGAAGGAATTACTGAAAACATCATGGAGCTAAAAATATCTGAAAGAGCAAGCCGAGGTAGATCAATAGTGCCAAAAAATATACCAGGTAAACTAAGAAAGGCGCACAGGACATTAATCCACTACGCACCAGCATCGATAATGCAGCGACTATTTAATGTGCTGCCAGCTCATCTAAGAAAAATATCAGGGGTGAGCGTAGATGTGTTTAAGAATAAGCTCGATAAATACCTAAGATGCATCCCAGACCATCCAAGACTGGAAGATGCAAAATACACCGGAAGATACATTAGCAACTCTCTGGTGGATATACGGGGTGCCTCACACTGAGGGACCTGGGGGGACCCAAACAAAAAATAAGGCAATGAGGCAATAAGGCATTGGGAACATCGACGCAGTTGGGACAAAGTTCCGATATACGTTCTTTTTCTTTTTTTTCTTTTTTTTTTGGTAAAGTCACGAAAGCACTTTTTATTTCATCACCGGACATGGAACTGGTCTGTATATTGCTTAATAGGTTTGAAAGAGAGAGAGAGAGAGAGAGAGAGAGAGAGAGAGAGAGAGAGAGAGAGAGAGAGAGAGAGAGAGAGAGAGAGAGCGTTGTGGTAGGGGGTATTGAGAGTAGATTGGCCATTGATTTTCTATTAGATTTGCCCATAGATTGCTCACAACAAGGAGACGTAGCTTGTGAAGGCCCTATCTTGTAAACCCAAATTTATGGTTCAATTGTGAAGAGAAATTTTCTTTTTCAAATTTTCTTGTTGAATAGCGTGTAACAGAACGATATGGAATGACACGACCAGATAATTTTTAAGTTCTATAATTTAAGTGTAAATATATATATATATATATATATATATATATATATATATATATATATATATATATATATATATATATATATATATATATATATATATATATATATATATATATTGGCTGAATTGTGATGGTTCATATGTAACTGGAGACCGGTCAATAGATTGTAATAACCCTTAAGAAGAAGTAAGGTTATAATCTGAGCTGGGGTATGGCATTGAATTGATCAGGTTATTGAGCTTGTGTGTCAAGTTCTAAATTTATGATGAAATGGAAGGGCAAAGGCTTTATAGTCATATTGGGTATGTTGGTAAATTTGAAACAATTACTTTTTTCTAGGTCTATGAAATTTTATTTCATTTCTGAAAAATTCATCACCGATAATTATTATCTCCTAAAGCCTGCCAAGGCTACAAACATGGTAAAAATGTTCTTCCTTTTAGGAGGGAGAAATTACAACGGGTACCATACAGTCATTGTTAGAGGGTTGAAGATACTATGCAGTTAGGTTTCTACAATTTGAATAAGGAACGTCTCTCATAATGTGTAAAGGAATAGATTATTTTATGAGG
>NC_090760.1:44982185-44987649 GCF_036898095.1 Palaemon carinicauda | reverse complement strand
TACTCGACTTCCTAAAGGATCTATTGATCCTCATACTATTTGTGTGAAATGTAGGGGTAAATTTAGTTCATTAGATGATAGGTGTAATGAGTGTCTTTCCTTAACTGATGATGATTTTGTTACTTTAGATCGTTATGTTAGGAGATTAGAGAGAGATAGAGTTAGGCGTAGTTCTTCCCGATCTGTGGATAGAGCCTTACCTAATTTACCTGTTCCTAATCCTATTCCTTCCCCTGTGGTGGTAGATCAGGAACCTACTATGAAAGACATGTTTACTGCTATTTTGTCTCTTGGTGAGAAAGTTGAGTCCTTAGCAGCCGATAGAAATACAATCTTTTCCGAGTTAAAGGTATTGAAAAACCGTGAGCCTCTCAGAACTGTGGAAAGTGTTTCAGTGTCTGATGTGGTACCAAAAAATCGTGACTCTCTCGGTGTTGTGACAAGTGTTGCTAATGTGTTTTGTGTTGCGGAGGGTGCGTCGGCACGATCTTGTCGTTCACCTAGCCTAAGACCTCTTTCGAGCTCTCAAACCCATGGGAGAAGTAATGTCGAACGGCTTAAGGGAACGAGAAGCGTCATCAATCGTGCAGACGTCCCCTCGAACGTTCCTGTTGCCGTAGCTCAGGTCGTTCACCCTCAACGTAAGAAAGGTGAGGTTCATGCGTTATCCCCGTCTTCCGATGAAGGGTCGGGGAGTGAGATCTGGCGTCGCGCGTCAAGACTGCTTAAACCGACGCATGATGTTTCACTGCGTCGGGAATCGCCTGTGCGTCCAGGATGTAGTTCGTGGAGTTCACCGGAACGTTTCCGTTCTCCCAGCGCTTGCACTCCGGCCAAACGTACAGATCACCGTGTTCGTGTGGATATGATTCCTTCCGATTCGGACCTTGATACTATTCATGCACCCCCTCTTCCATCGGATTGGCTTTCTTCCCCCGTAATGCGTGGTGACATTGGTGCGAATCTTCCTTCTAGGAGTTCTGTTGATCCGAAATGGTCTGCGCTTGTGTCTATGAAGGAACAACTCTCGTCGTTGATGGATTCTTATTAACCAGGTGTTGGCGTTATGTCTGGGTGTTCGATGTCAGACCAGTTATCGCACAGGCGTTCGATGGTCTCTGGTCTTAACGAGTTATCGCTTAGGCGGTCTCCCAGTCATAGTGTTCAACGCCAGGTTGATTTTGATGAGTCGCGTCAGAGAGTTTTGGTTGACCAGTTTTCGTATTCTGGTCGCGGGGAATAACATCGGCGTCGACAAGTAGACGAGACGCGTCAACGATTTGAAGTAGTGGATCGTCCGCGTCAACAACTTTTGGACGCTTCGCGTCAAAACATGTTATTCGCAGCGTCGACATCCTGACTACTTTGATCGTTCGCGTCAACAGTCTTCGGACTTTACGCGACCTCTCGGCGATATTCGACAGTTACCTTCTGATTTCAAGCGTTCTTCTGTTGAACAGCAGTCGGATTCGAAGCGGTCTAGGCAGTTGTTGGTTGAGGAAGATCGTCTACCCGTCCGTTTTTCGCATCAATCTACTTCTACTTCTCCCCATTTGGTTGACGCAGATGTTGGCCTTGACAGGCAGTCCCATCTAGACGTTATTCCTGCGGTTCAGACTGCGGCTGTTGCTGCACTGCCAGAAGACGAGCCTGAGGAAAAGTCGGATGAGGATGATCCTATTGAGGAAGTCTCTGAGAATGAGGAGGAGAAGCATTATCAGCATGCTGTGGATCTTCGCAAGTTTATGCTTATTCTGACTGGAATTTTCCCGGATCAATTTACCCCTGTGGCCCCTCGTTCTCCGCCTTCTGAATTCATCTTAGGTAAAGCTACCAAGGTTCCAGTTTATACCAAGATGGTTCTTTCTCGATCCTCTAAGCGGGCCTGGAAATTGATGGGTTCTTGGTTGGACTCCAAGAAATCTTTTGGCAAGACGGCCTTTGCCTTTCCTCCCGCTAGGTTAGCCTCTAAATCTAGTGTGTGGTACGAAACTGGTGAAGTGTTGGGCTTGAGTTTTCCTTCGTCTGCCCAAGGTGATTTTTCAAGTTTGGTAGATGGTTCTCGTCGTCTTGCCTTAAGGAAAACGAAGATTTGGTGGTCCATTCCAGAGTTCGACCATTTGCTTAAAGGTCTGTTCAGGGCCTTCGAAGTTTTTAATTTTTTGGACTGGGCTTTGGGGGCTTTGAATAAGAGGGTCTCTGATATGACGGAAACGGACACTAGTGGTTTGGTTCATTTGATGTCCGGCTTGGACAAAGGTGTGAGGGATGGCTCCAACGAACTTGCTGCCTTGTTTACAGCTGGAATTCTCAAGAAAAGGGCCACAATGTGCTCTTTTCTCTCTGCAGGAGTGTCTCCCTACCAGAAAACCGGCCTTCTTTTCGCACCTTTGTCTAATACCTTATTACCGCAGGAATTGGTAGGTGAGGTGGCTACTGCCCTCACGCAGAAGGCCACACATGACTTAGTTACTCATTCGACTTGGAAAGTTTTGCCTCCGTCATTCTCCTCTCGTAAACCTAAGGAATCCTCTTCTGGGTTTCGACCTCAGTCCTTTCGTGGGAAATCCTCTGGAAGAGGCTCTTTTAAACCAGAAGGAAGGAAGCCTAGAGGCAGAGGGGGCAAGTCCGGCCGAGGTAAAGTCTGACTGCCCTTTCCTTCAGACAGCAGTGGGTGCCAGGTTGACTCACTTCTGGGAGGCTTGGGAGAGGAATGGAGCGGACCCCTGGTCCGTCCAGGTGTTAAAGGAAGGCTACAAGATCCCCTTCCTGGCCAATCCTCCTTTAGTTACGGATCCAGTGGATCTTTCGCCCAAATACAGAGAGGGTCCCAAGAAGCAAGCCATGCTTCTGCAGACGTCTCTTTTATTAGAGAAGCAAACAATAGAGGAAGTGCAGGATGTTACGTCTCCGGGGTTTTACAACCGCCTTTTTCTAGTACCCAAGAGTTCCAGGGGGTGGAGACCGGTTCTGGACGTAAGTGTGCTAAATGGTTACGTCCAGAACTCGACGTTCATTATGGAGACTCAGAAAACAGTTCTGGCAGCTGTGAGGAAGGACGATTGGATGGTCTCTTTAGATCTCCAGGATGCCTATTTCCACCTTCCGAATCATCCCAGCTGCAGACGTTATCTGAGGTTCATGGACGGAAACAAGGTCTTCCAGTTCAGGGCTCTTTGTTTCGGACTCTGCACGGCTCCTCTATTGTTTACCAAGATCATGCTGAACGTGGCAAGCATGCTGCATTCGAGGGGAATCAGAGCCTCTCTGTATCTGGACGATTGGCTGATAAGAGCCTCCTCAGCCGATTGTTGTTTGAAGGACCTCAAGATGACTTTGGATCTCTCCAGAGAACTGGGTCTCCTGGTGAGCTCGGAAAAATCACAACTGATTCCATCCCAGGAGATTCTTTATTTGGGGATGGAGATTCACAGTCGGAGTTTTCGGGCTTTTCCGTCGTCTGTGAAAATCCAAGCAGCCCTCCTAAAAGTCCAAACGTTCCTGAAGAGATATCTTTGCTCCGTCAGAGATTGGATGAGCCTTCTGGGGACTCTCTCGTCGTTAGAGAAGTTCGTGACCCTGGGGAGGTTGTACTTGCGTCCTCTTCAGTTTCATCTCAACCGCCATTTGAAGAAAGGGGACAGCCTCGACAGGGATTGCATTCCCATCTCGGCTTCCATCAAGTCTTATCTTCAATGGTGGGACAACGAGCCCAGACTGAAAGAAGGCTTGTCTTTACTTCAGAGGAACCCGAACCTCGTGTTGTGTTCCGACGCCTCCAATTCGGGGTGGGGAGCCACTCTAGAGAAGCAGGAGCTTTCGGGGACTTGGACGATGGAGCAAACCTCTCTCCACATCAATCAAAAGGAGCTTTTAGCTATTCATCTGGCTCTCATCGGCTTCGAAAAGCAGATCAGGGGCAAGGTGGTCCAAGTCAATGCGGACAGCACGACAGCTCTGGCCTATATTGTGAAGCAAGGCGGGACCCACTCTTGGCCTCTGTACGAGATTGCAAGACTGCTTCTCGTCAGGGCGGAGGAAAGGAAGGTGACTCTTTTGACGCGGTTCATCCAGGGGTTCAACAATGTGAGCGCAGACAGACTCAGCAGGAAAGGTCAGGTTCTCTCCACGGAATGGATTCTGCACCCGGACATCTGCAAGAGTCTGTGGTGGTTATGGGGTCGACCTCTCGTGGATCTCTTTGCCACCGCGAAGACCAAACGGCTAGAGTGTTACTGCTCTCCGGTTCCAGACCACGAAGCTTTGCACATAGACGCTTTTCTGATGAACTAGTCACACATGGAGGTTTATGCTTTCCCTCCGTTCAAGATCCTTTACAAAGTGATTCAGAAGTTCATTTCGCACGAGGAGACTAGAATGACACTGATAGCTCCGTGCTGGCCGTCAAGGAGCTGGTTTCCAGAGGTACTGGAATGGATGGTGGATGTTCCGAGAAGCCTTCTCATGAGACCCGATCTTCTCAGACAATCTCACTTGGCCCGAAATCATCAAAACCTCCGAGCTCTACGTCTGACTCGCTAGAGCTAGAGTATTTTCGAAGAAGGCAGCCAAGGCAATTGCAAGGGCAAGAAGGTCTTCAACCATCAAGGTGTATCAGTCCAAGTGGGAGTTGTTCAGGGAGTGGTGTAGAACTAACGCGATTTCCTCTTCCAGTACCTCGCTTTCCCAAATAGCAGATTTTTTCTTGGACCTGAAAGTTAAGCATAACTTCTCGTCATCTACTATTAAAGGTTACAGGAGTATGTTGGCGACAGTTTTTCGACACAGGAACCTAGACCTTTCTAATAATAAAGATCTACGAGATTTACTTAGGTCTTTTGATACGACCAAGAAGATTCAAACAGCCCCCATCGCCTGGAATTTGGATGTTGTCCTTAAATTTCTCATGAGTGACAGATTTGAACCTTTACACTCGGCTTCATTTAAGGACTTAACCTTGAAAACCCTTTTTCTGGTTACCCTCGCCACTGCGAAAAGAGTTAGTGAAGTACACGCTTTAAGCAGGAACATTGGTTTTCGGAATGGGAGAGCCATTTGTTCTTTGCAACTGGGGTTTCTGGCCAAGAACAAAAACCCTTCTCGGCCATGGCCCAAATCCTTCGAGATTTCTAACCTTTCTGATTTGACTGGCGGTGAATTGGAAAGGGTTCTTTGTCCAGTTAGAGCGCTACGGCTTTATGTGGACAGGACTAAGAATCTGAGAGGTAACTCTGACGCTCTGTGGTGTGCAGTCTGGAAACCCTCGATGCCCATGTCTAAGAATGCCTTGCCTTTTTTCGTTAGATCGTTGATTCGAGAAGCTCATGCTCAGTGTGATGAGTCGGATCAGAGGCTCCTCAAAGTCAAGACACATGAAGTCAGAGCGGTAGCGACTTCAGTGGCCTTTAAACAGAACCGTTCTCTGCAAAGTCTGATGGATACAACATTTTGGAGAAGTAAGTCT
>NC_090760.1:44974685-44977185 GCF_036898095.1 Palaemon carinicauda | reverse complement strand
CATAGATAGTGAGAAATTTCCGATTGCGAAGGAGTTAGGCAGGGACACCCCATCTCTCCTAAACTCTTAACAGCATGCATAGAGGAAGTTTATAAATGTTTAGACAGGATATATTTAGGAGTTATTATTATTGTGGAATACCCTAACAAACTTACGATGACATAGTTTGTGGTTAGTGAATCATGGGATGAATTATAAATGATGACAAAAGATTTGAGTAAAGAAAGCTGAGCTGTGGGAATGAAAAGGAAAGATAGGATAATGTTCAATTAAAAGACAGAGAGAAAACAAATAAGAGTCATGAACAAGCCTCTGAAGATTAACAATAAATATACATTCATAAGACAGGCAGTAAGTGTTTCCCCAGGACACGAGACCAAAATTAAAAGAAGGATAAGCAAGGGATGGAGAGCGGTTTGGTGTAAAGAATGATGTTATGGGAAAATGGAAGGTATTTAATGAGATGGCCCGACCGGTATTAACTTATGCATAACAAAACTTACCCTTATTATAGCCTTAGAGCATAAGCTAGTAACAACTCAAAGATCCGTGGAAAGAATAGTGATGTGGATAAGACTAAGAGACAGAAAAAGAGCAACCGAGGGTAAGAGATAGTATTAAAGTAGAGGATATTCTTACAAGATGTAAGAAAAAGATATGGACATGGACAGGAATATTATAAGAATGGCAGACAATAAATGAACATTACCAATAACAGAATGGGTCCCCAAAAATTGTAAAAGAACCAGGGGAAGAAAGAAAAGACAAGGGACCAACAAACTAAGAAAGTTTCCTGCGTGGCAGGTCAGAGAAAGACCATATAAAGAAGCAAGCTAGTGGACATACCTAAGACATTTGTTCCGCAGTGGATTAGTAATGGTTGATGAAAATGATGAAGCTAATGATATTCCTGCTGGTGAATCCAGTGTTTTTGTGAACTTTGCTTAATTGATTTCGACATGTCATTTTTAAGGAGATTAAACCATTTGTTGGAATGCTTGTCAAGTGATAGTGTAATTTTTTAGTGAGTAAACTCAATTTTCCAAAAACCTCTGGTAGGACTGTTTTTTCGGTTAGATTTTTTATCAATTCAGTATTTGAGGCAAATCTCCAATTTATCGCAAGTGGAAATATAAATTGGTTTACAATGAAATTATTTTGCTACGATTTTCGTTCAATATCATTTGTAACATTGAAACGGCCAGGGCACTTGCTACTCGCTGAGATATTACCACTATAGAGTTATTTGGTCCTTTGACTGGACATCCAGTACTATATTGGAGCCCTCTCTTTGTTTATGGCTCCTGTTTCCTTTGCCTGAACATTAATTGGCTGTCAAAGCTACTTGCCAGGGGAAACCTGTTAATGCTACTTGACAGGGTAGCTGTGTCCAATATTTCTACTTGCCAGAGTAGCAATGGCTGTCAATGCTACTTTGCTTGGGTAGCAGTGGCTATCAATGATACTTGCCAGGTGGCAGTAGCCATTAATGTTACTTACCAGGATAGCAGTGGTCATTGAACCTACTCGCCAGGATGCAATGCCCATTAATGCTACTTACCAGGGTAACAGTGCCACCAATGGTATGTGACAGGGTATCATTGACCGTTAATACAACTTGCTAGGGTAGCAGAGACTTTTAGTATTTCTGTCCAGGTTAGCAGTCATGTATGTCCATTTGCCAAGGTAAAAGTAGCAGTCAATGCTATTTCCCATAGTAGCATTGTCTAATAATGCTACTTGTCAGGGGTGGCAGTGGCTATCAATGCTACTTGCCAAGGTAGCAATTGCTGTCAATGCTACTTATCATGGTAGCACTGGTAGTTAGTACTACTTAGCAGGGTAGCAGTGGCTATTTATGCTACTTGCAAGTGTAGCAGTACCCATTTATACTATTTGCAAGGTTAGCAGTGGCCGTTAATACTACTTGCTTGGGTAGCAATGCCCATTAATGCCACATGCCAGGGTAGCAGTGCTCGTTAATGCTACTTCCTAGGGTAGCAGTGATCCTCAATGCTACTTTCAAGGATAATATTGGTCGTTAATACTATCTACTGGGTTAGCAGTGACAGTCAATGCTACTTGCTAAGGTATCGATTGTCATTTATGCTATTGCCAGGGTATTATTGGTCATCAATGCTAATTAAATGGATAGCATTGGCAGTTCATGCTACTTGTCAGGGTAGCAGTGGCCATTAATCTTACTTCCCAGGGTAGCATGGACCGTTATACCAATTGCTAGGGTAACATTGACCATCAATGATACATGCCTACTATGCATATCAGACCTTATGACACACTGTTTTTCGCAAATATCTTTGAAACGAAGACTCGGATCAGCATGGTGCTTTGGCAAAGAGTGTTTCACACACTCCGCTAATTTTTGACACTATTGTGCATTGTCAAATGCTGCTAATTATGGCGTTTACTCTTGACTGTGAAGTCAAAACACCTGCGTGAGCCATTTACACATTCGAACAGGTGAGACCTGACGTATTTT